>NC_134488.1:9483629-9611129 GCF_040206685.1 Ascaphus truei
TGAAATGCACTCATCTAGAATCTCAAAGGGATTAGGACTTGGGAGTGTGGGAAGTGTTCCTGAGCCAATATAATGGCAGTTTTGGGGCATTGAGGGAGAGGTAGAGAATCAGAAAATTGAGCTTTTCTTGGATGCGGATCTTGGAGAACAAAAAAGGAGAAAACCAGCGCACAACCAAGAGTGGGTCCCAAACTATGTATAAAAAATCTTTCTTTATTGAACCATCTTAAAAGAGGAGGTTTTACCTCCTCTTTTAAGATGGTTCAACAAAGAAAGATTTTTTATACATAGTTTGGGGACCCACCCTTGGTTGGCTGAGCGCTGGTTTTCTCCTTTTTTGTTCTCCAAGATCAGCATCACTTCATCTGGCTGCACGCTCATCAGGACATTGGATGGGGGCATTTGTGAGTATCATTCTTTATTCACTTTGAATACTTATTGTGAGTCCAGGAACCATCCCAATGAGGGTTTCATTGGGGTTTTTGACCTCTTACCTTACCCTTCAGGGATCATTGGTGACTTTACTACAAACATTATTCTGTCAACCCCCGTGTCCTATCCTGTTCATTTGCATATTGCATATATTATTATACCGAAGGGATTCGGCATTGGAGCGCCTTTGTCACTTAAACTCTTGGATTTTCTTGGATGCGGCCTGATCAGTTGACTTGGGGTTTACTTTAGGGCTCATTGGTGTGCAGAGAAATGGCCATTGACCTTTAGGTAATCTCACATTTTTAGAATTTCTTCCACTATTGGTGGTGGTAGGATTGTGGGGGAGATCTGTGGCTAGAAATCTGTGGAAGTAATATATAGGTCGAATATTATGGGAGTTGTTGTGGCAGCGAATTGTATTTCGGTGTCTTCCCCACCACTGGTTAGGCTGCTAAGGGTCTTTGTGCTACAGTATAGTGCTTGGAGAGGAATATCTAGTTTGGGGCAGGCATGTTCCAGGGGTAGAGAATGGAGTGGTCGTGTAACGGGTGCTCACCACAAACTGAGAGACTGAGGTGGGGATTTAGAATACCTCAAACCGCAGCCGTGAGACTGCGTCCGGTGTGCAGATCCATAGTGGTGTAGCCGGGTCAGGATATGAGAAGCAAGATAGTGTTGATACTTGCTGTGGTCTAGGGTTGGAGATGTAGAATAGTCAATGTGCGTAGCCACGGTCGAGGTATAGAGAAGGTGGGAGTCCAAGTACAAAGCCGAGGTCGAGGTCGAGGGTACTAGGAGATAAGACAAGGTTAGCGGAATTACACAAGGCAAAGCAGGACACTGCAAGCAGGGTGCTTGTGTTTAGCACTTCGTCGCAGATTAAGGACTACTATGCTCAGATGATTTTGAGCAGGAATCGGTGAGCATATAAAGGACTGTTAGCCAATCAGATGAAAGGCACAAGACTGAATGAAATGATTGTCTCTTGATTGAAGAGCCAATCCACACAGAGTTGCACAGCTGTAAATGCTGATTGCCATCAGCCCACTCGATCGTCATTGGGCGGATTAAGCATCACAAGTGAAATAGATGAAGTAGTTATCCTGCTGTCAGTGTCAACTCATGGTTGAGTTCTTCGCCTGACAACAATTGGACGACTCCTTCGCATGATCCTGTTAGCATGGGGTGTCCCGAGACACATCACAGAGGCAGGGCCTAAGCCTGATCCACACAGGTCGATGCTTTGTGTCCATTTTAGTTTTTCAGAATTCAGGAGGCTGGCTCCGTAGGTGAGACTGCTGGGGAAACCTTGCCTGATGGGACTATAGCATCTTGCGGTGGCAGATTAATGTCTTTAGTGAAGAATTCAATGACTCCAGGTACGTGGGCAGGTAATGTTAGGGCCTGGATGTTTGGAACAGGTTTTTATAGGAGGGAGTAAGTGGCTCTCCTTCTAGAAAAGGGTTGATCAATTGTCTATTGAGTAAGAGAGAGGACGGTTTGTCGAGTGGGGCTGTCTTTTTTCTTTAGGTTGCATGAGTTTAGTGATTTGACAATGCAGTCAGAGATGAATGGGCAAGTGGGTGTTGCTGAGGGACGTGAAGGGGAATCCAATCTTCCCGGCCAAGGAGTTTACTGTGCCTGTAAAAATTCCTATGTGCTGCGTACCGCGCACTATATTTTAATTGTGAAGCGCTTTGAATCCCATTGCGAGAAAAGCGCTATATGAAATGAAGTTATTATTATTATTATTATTATTTATGGAGTTGAGGACTACCATTTATATCCACTACTTCTTTTGTCAGTCTGTTTGTTCAAGATTGGGGAGAACCTGGGTAAGTCATAGTGGATTTTACAGTGAACTATATCATCAGGTTTAATAAAATACGCTACAGTACATGGGAAATGTGTACCGAAAAATTAGATCATTTGAGGATTGGCTATTTAGGACTACACCATTAATTAAACATAGAGCTTTGAATGCAAATTGATGATTTTTTTTGGTCCAAAAGGAATAGAAAAAGGGTGCATTTTTTTTCTTAAAATGAAAGGAGAGCAGTAGATTTCCAGGTAAAATGTATTGGTTTCATTGTACTGGAGATTTCAGTCCCATTTATTTGAATAATGCTGAACACTTTGCCAATGCTCTCTCCCTTATTTCTGTATGAAAAATTAATACTTTTTCTACTACGTCCCTGACAATAACACTCAAATCAATAGAATCGTTACAAATCGACTGCATTTATATAGCAAATCTCCCTGAAAGAGGCTTTCAATTGTTAGCCAGTGTGGGGGAGATGGGAGATTCTTCACAGCATATTGAATAGAGAGCCTTCATCTTCACCAATGAATACCATAATTTTATGAACATTTAGAACAGTGGTCACTGTCAATGACCAGTGGTCAAAGTGGAGTGCATTCTGGAACTGAGTGACAGCAGAACTGTTGCCAGCACAGTCCAATTCAAGGCATGCTGGATGCCAAGGAGTGCTGGGAACAAGGAAGGGGAAAGATTCCCAGCAAAGAAACCCTCATTTAACACTTCTTTTACAGTGCATATAATAATTAGCGCCTGCCCATGTAATTAAAACACAGGCTATTGTGGGTGGTTGCCATTGTTATTTGGATGTTTTATTTAATTCGTGCTGACTTTAACCCCTTCTGTGCTAGTATCTACGTGTGTTTTTTTCTAATGTTTAATGTAATTGTTTTATATTTTTGTTATTTTGCAGTACAGTATCCATTGTGTGATGTATTTTACATGTATTATCATAAGCTTGTACCTAACTATTCACACTAACTACGAAAGTCATATTGATATTGATGATATGCGCATGCAGTTTTTATATAGAGCCTGTGCATCGGCCAAAGCCACTGCCAAGACCTGCATGCCAATGTACAGTAGGAATGTCTTATGAACTGGTGTCAGGTAGATGAAGCTGGCACTGGCTTTCCCCAGCTTTTTTCCCTTGGCATAGGTCCCTCTTGCACTAAATAGGTTAAATCAGTGAAAACAGCAGTCACACATGCTTTCCATCTTTTAAATAAGTCGAATTGCTTTGAGTTACCTTAACAACTGCAACTCAAACCCTGTGTTTATTCTCCCTAGATAATTAACCCGCACATTGCTTGCCCTGTGCCTACAGTTTCAAGAACCTTATCACAGAACTTTGAGGAATGCCAGAGATTACTTTGCAGTCATTTGTAATCATTTCAGAACTATTTTGAAGTCAGGTGTTGTGCACCACTGCTCGCAATCCTACGTTTTCATTTGTGTATACTGTATATGCAAATGTTTGCTGTACCTATCCCTTTGCACATATATACAGTATATATATATATATATATATATATATATATATATATGTAGCCCCGAGGTAAAATTTCACTCTCTGGCCCCCCTCTGCGTGTGCCGGGGGATCGCGGGTGCCGCCGTTGTCAATGACGGACCCGCCGGGAGAACGCAAGGGTGGGGGCCAGTGCAGGGAGTCTTGCGCATGCGCAGTAGGCAGAAAGTGCAGGGAAGGCCCCAGAGAGATCGCGCGAGGGCAGGACAGGGAAGAGAGAGGTTGAGGCGGCCATTAGGGGTTCGCGCATGCGCAGGGCAAGTGCGCACGCGGCCCCAATGCTTAGGCAGCCCCCTGGGAACTACAATTCCCAGGAGGCATAGGGAGACAGAGGTCAGGTGCTCCATATGGCCAATAGGGCTGGAGGAAGCTCAGCCCGTGGAAAGAGATACATTTCCCGGGCTTTGCACGCGTCAGTCAGGCTGAGGCAGAGGAAGGAGAAGGAAGGGTGCAGGGAGCAAGTGGCTCCTGCACCAGGTAAGGGTTCTCCTTAGGTCCCCAGGCAGGCCCCAATTCCCGGTAAGGGCAGGGGGTAACTGAAGAGGGACGGCCCTAGATAAGGAGGTCACCCGTAGGAGTGAAAGGTGCAGGTTTGGCAGTGCCATAGCGGATAGGGCTGTGCGCACTGGCAAATAGGCACAGCGTGCAAGCAGGGTATTTGCTGCGGGTTCCAGTATATGGTGTGTGTTATGTTAGCTGTGTGTGTGTGTCGCTGCAGGTGCTGGGTGCAGTGTGTGCAGCGTGTGTGAGTACCTGCAGGTTGACGGTGAGAGCGGTGTGTCTGCTGCAGGTGCTTTAGGAGTATCTAGTGGTTAGTAGGTTACAGATAGGACTGGATAGCTAGGGGAGGGGGCAGGTTATTATTCAACAGGCCCTAGGAGATTTCCCCCCTGCCACCCCAGGTTGCGGTTCATCAGGGACAGGCCCTAGGTTAGGGTTCCTGTCACTGTAGGGATAGATAGGGATAGCGGCGGTTGCTGTTCCCGTGCGACGGTGGTGTTACCGAGAGACGGTTGTGTTCCCGTGAAGCGGTGGGACCCTCGTTGGGGTCCTGGAGAAGTACCTGGATAGGATCAGACTGAGGCTTCGCACGTCTGACCCTTTTAGAAGAGTGTAGCAGGCCCGAGCATCGGAGTGCTCGGAAGGTATTTCTACACATGTGCACCAACAGGCCTAATAGATAATTTAGTGACTGCGCAGTCACCCACGACCTCAGTAGGAGTACGGGACATTGGGTGTGGGGGATCACAGGACACTGGGTGGGAACACCAGACATTGGGCTGAGGTGATATGGTTAAGGTGATGCGGATAGAGCATGATGTTATGTAATGTGTTATATGTTCTAAAGTAAAGTGTTAGTTATTGGTTTATCACATACGTGTTGTTGTTGTATTTCTTACCCAGGGCTATCTTTCATAACGGGGATCCTGGGTAAGTGGAGGCGCTGCACCAGGTAAATGGTAAGGGTTTCCCCAGGCTCCCAGCTAGCGGAGGCTCAGATCTCCTGGAGCCACAGGTGTTATACAGTTACCAGTAGTCCCTTAGAAGAGGTGTACCGCAAGGAAAGGGACCGGTTAGACCACAGGGGCCAATGTGAGATTGGGTGGGTCAGGCCGGTTCACAAAAAGGGCTACATATATATATATATATATATATATATATATATATATATATATATATATATATATATATATATATACATACACACAATATATATATATTTTTTTTAATGTACCTGTGGGGATTTTCTCCACCTACGTCAGATTCAGTTATTTGTCTGGCTTCTTCTGCCACAGCACAGTGCAACGTGGGGATTGCCCTGCCCTCCACTTCGGCATTCTCCTTGCCATGATAGCGGGAGACTCTTTCTTCATTTTGTCTCCAGTAGCCATGATGACCGTCATTGGTGACGTCAGCGTTCTGACATCACGCGAGACGATGTCGGCTTTGTGGGGTAAGTAATTGGTTATGGTGTGTATGTATATATATATATATATATATATATGTATGTATGTATTATGTATGTATGTATGTATAGCCCTGGTAGGTTTTGGCTATTATTCTGTCCTCCTTCTGTGCAATAATCCCTGGTAAGGGCAGGTTTGCCAGGAGTTAAGATGGGTTCTCCCCACTCACTGCAGATCAGTGAGGCAGAGAAAGCAGTGCAGTCAGGCCTTTGTCCAATAAGGGACAGGGGCGGGCTCTTGTTGTATCTGTCTTAATGATCTGCATTTCCTGTATTGAGTCAGTTGCGCCTACCCTGAGAGGAGCTGAGTCTTACCTAACCGAGCTGTCAGGGACCTGGCAGACTTAAGGCCCTCCCTCTGGGAGAGGCTGGTAGACTGTTCCCACTACTCTGATAGGGGGTAGTGGAAGAGCTAGGCCTGCTTCCAGGGCCCTGACTGGGAGTGAAAGGCCAGGGTCATTCTGAGAAGTACTGCTGTGTTACTGTGTTCCTGTACTGCTGTGTATGCTGTTCCAGTGAATGCTGTTGGTGCAATAAAGTGTTCCTGATTTATAAAGAAGCGGTTGTGAGACTGGAATCTCTCATCCCTGAATGGGCCGTTCTATTCCAGGAATTCCACCCCATATCCTGGGGCCTGCAATAGATGGAGGCACTGTCACCGTGAGTACGTACTGGGTATGTCCCCAGAAGCCTGTCCTGACCTTCCCCATAATACCATCAAGCGGGAGACTCAGGAGTCCTGTAAGCCAGCATGTGCGCCGCACTATTGTGCCTTGTAACCAGAGTAGCATTTCCCCTAGGAGACCCTATTTGCGATTGGGTGGGGGAATACTCGTTACATATGTATGTATGTATGTATGTATGTATATACTGTCGCGGCCGAGATTATTCTAACATTTGCCCGGTCTCGGCCGTGACAGATACCGGGCGCGCGCCGAGTTGTCCTGAACGCGCGCCAGAGCCTTGGAGGATCGGTCCTCCGATCGAGGCATCCCCCTCCCCTCTCCGGGTCCACCGGGTCCCCCGGAGCCCCCCACCACCATCCCCCACATCTCGGGACACCAGGGCTCCCTTCGGGGAGCTCCCAATGAAGCGTGACCGCGCATCGGTGACGGGCGGCACGCCGAGGGAATTCAATGACAAAGCCGGGAAACCTCGCGGCTTGCGGCTCTAGCCATTTAAGATTAAACTGTGTCGCCACTGTATGTATGTATATATGTATGTACTGTAGCCCTCACCTGGATAAAGGCTGATATTTGCAGCCAAAATGTTGGTTTCTTTTGGCACAATAAACTTTTCTGAATAGCAAGTCTGTGTACCTGTTTCACTCCAAATCTCTACTGGTGATTTTTCTGGGACCTCCGGATATCCTTTTGATAAGGAGCACCGGCTGATAAGTACCCTTTGATTTTTTTAGTGTGCCTGCTTTACCCTTCTGTGTGGATGCATTAGATGTAGACAGTTGTGAGCCCCCCTCCAGTGTAGGGTTAGCAGGTCAGGATCAATCCATACTCTGTGGACCCACTGAAAGATAAGGGGAAGTAGTAGTAACACCACAGGTGTACTTGCCATGCCCGAGAAGGGAGATCAGGCCACCAATGAGACTGACTTTTGATTCTCCAGGAGTGTCGACAGAAATTTCCATGGTTAGTGTGGCTAAATGGGTGATGCCAATGACATTATAAATAAGTGACCCTGGGAGTTATGGAAACATGCAGTGTAACAATAATTTAATACGTAAGAATTCTCTGTGTGTTGGTTCCACCAAACCCATGATTTTGTGTACCAAGAGAGGAGGTATTTGTTAGCTTAAATAAATGTGCGAAGATGGTCTTATCCTGGTTGATGGGGGCATTATTTTAGCAGGGGAGGATGTAAGCCCCTGTCTATGTCAGACAACACATGCACACGCCCCCCTAGCAGGTTCCTTTACAATGGACATGTGACTACTGTATGATGAGTCAGTAGGGAGGCTGGTGAAGAAGGATGGACTTGTAGGCCATGTACAGTTGTACGCAGATCAGAGCAGCCTGAAGGATTCAGGCTCACTCGAAAATGACCTGTAACAAGGGACTTGCACGCATCCCGCCTGGATGAGATCGCTGGTGCTAAGAGGACAGAGACAGCAGCTTAAAGAGCCGCATAGCCCAGCAGCTGAGATCGGGAAACATCCAGAGGAGAGGCAGCATACAGAGGGGATCCCCCAACAGTCATAGGAAATAACAATACCAAAGTAAACCTTTGTGAAGTACAGGTCTGCTACACCCAGTGACAATCATGAGCTCCAACGATGTGCCGTAACCGCAAATATAGGCCTGCATGCCCAGGATTGGGACACCTCTTAGGTTCACACTAAGGCCGAGTCCATAGCAGGGGAGGCCGTGCTGAGCCGTGCTGACGCTCCGCGCTGAGCCCCTGCATCCTCCATGAGGATGTCTTTAGAGGGGGCTCACGCTAGCGTCCGCAGGCGTGCTGAGGCGCTGGATTTTTCAGCCGACAGCCAAACTGTTTTTCAGAGCGCTGTCGGCTGAAAACATCCAATCAGCGCAGAGCAGCGTCAACGTCACGGCACCGTGACGTCGGCGCCGTGACATTGACGTCGGTGCATTGCGGGAGATTGGCCCAGCGACGTCACTGCCCCGCCTCCCTCAGTCTCCCCCCACCTCCCGATCACACCCGCTGGCTCGCCTGCATGGGCATGAAATCGCGCAGATTTCAGCAGGCGAGCCTCAGCGTCAGCGCGCCTCAGCCCTGCTACCCCCTCTATGGACTCAGCCTTACACACAACAGTGCTTGTGGAATGTAATAAGAATGTATTATGAGTTATATGTGGTTATCCTGTTTCTAACGATCACAAGGTTCCTGATACCCGTTTAATATATATAAAATCAGATAACACAAGAAAAGTGCTTAGGCGCTACGTGCAATAAAATAAAATACTAACAATAATAACACAATGTGTACAGGGCAGCCAGGAAAACTAGCAGAACAACACCAGAGAGAACACAAAGAACATATACAGACCAGCGCCCAAAGGAATCCAAAGTCCCTAATAGAGTCCAAACAGATGGAAGGGAAGATAATCCAAATGCTCCAATCACTGTAAAATCTCCAATCCGGGGGTCCGTGACATAGGGACAGAAACAAAGAAAAATAATAGTGTAATACGTAATGTTAAAATGGGACAAACAACATGAAACACTTAACAGAAGACAAACATAAAACAATCAAGCTGAAAGAAAAATAACTATTTAATAAAAAAACGGAGCCTGTTGCAGCGGGTCATCAAGGGGTTAAAACCCAAAACCCTACTTACAGCAGGACTGGAATAATAAGCATGTGTAGACAAGTGGGGCAGGTGCCTGCAGCAGTGGGGGTCCTCAGGGGCTCCCTGTGTAGTATCTTTCCTTCTAGCTTCAAAACACACTCCAAGATGGCTGTCGAGTAAGGGAACTCCACACTCTCCTGCTTGCCAGCACTGCAGCTTCAATGATGTTGCTTCCTGCTTCACTTGACTGACACTTCTCACAACCAGTGTAACTCCAAGGCACCGTGACCTTTGACCCTACGCTAGGGTGTGTTGGGGATATCCCAGTGGTTCTACGTTCTCCGTCGCTATGTCATCATCCCGTCTGGTCTGCTCTGTCCAAGGAGAACGCATTTATCTATATTAGTGCAAAATCGTGGCGGCGTCCACCCCCGGGATGTCTGTTTGGGCCAGCCATGGGGCCCATACGTTTAGAAATTTGGGTCCAGAGTCGTTGATCCAACTCGTCAACTGTTCCATCTGGCAGACATGCCAAATTCTGTTTCTGATTTTGGCTATAGTGGGTAATTCCTGTTGTCTCCATACTGCTGCGATCTCACACCTCGTGGCGGTTGCGAAATGTGCATCCAATTTGAGTGTCGCATTAGACACGTCCTGAGGCCGTCTGCCCACGAGGAACAGCCCAGGGTCTAGGGGGACCTCCAAGTTGAGGATTCTTTCTAGCCATTCCCTAATAGATTCCCAAATCGGGACCACGTTCGGGCAAGACCACAGCATATGTTTTAAATCAGTTGTTTCCCCACACTGTTTTGGGCAGAGCGGGGAATAGCCCTTGATAAATTTAGATAATTTCAATGGGGTATGGTACCACCGCATTAGGACTTTATATGCGTTCTCCTTTAACGTGGCACAGATTGAGCTTTTGGTAGCTGCCTGTAATATCTGATTCCATTCCTCGTCCTCTAGTGTCTCCCCTAAATCTGTCTCCCACTGTCGCATATATTTCAGTCGGGGGGCGTCGGAAGTCTTCGGACAGATTACCTCCCTGTACATCCGAGAAGTTAGTCCTCTTGTGTCTGTCTCTCTGGAACACAGCTGTTCGAAATTGGTTCATGTTGGGCGAACCGGGAATTTATTATAGAAAGCCCTGACCTGGAGGAATCTAAATAATTCTGTGTTGGGTAGCTTTTTCTCATCCTTAATCATATCGAACGTCTTGATATATTTACCTCCTTCCAGGTCCTTTAATCGTAAGTACCCCGCTTGCGTCCATTTTACAAATTTGTCACCTAACAGCCCTGGAGCAAAATCCGGATTTCCCACCAGGGGGGTCATCAACGACATTCGTGTGGTCAATTTAGCTTTAAATTTAGATGACTCCCAGACCGCTAGCGAGTTCGTGATTGCACAGAGTGGCATCCCTATTGATTTCTTGCACTGTTTTGGAAGCCAAATCAGATTGTGCAGTTTTACTGGCGCGCAGCATTCTGTTTCTAGGGCCACCCATCTTCTATTTGCTGGGTTCGAGTGCCACTGGACAATTTGGCATAATTGTGCCGCCTTGTGGTATGCCAACAAGCAAGGTACCGCTAACCCTCCTCTTGTTACTGGTTTTGTCAGTATGTTTTTCGCAATTCGTGGGCTTTTTTTATTCCAAATAAATTGAATAATGTGAGCCTGCAGCGTGAGGACCTCAGTCCTAAAAAGAGGTATCGGGAGGGCTTGAAACAGATATAATAGTTTAGGCAGCAGGTTCATTTTGACACTGTTGATCCGCCCAAACCATGATATGCCATAACCCGTCCAAACCCTGAGATCTTCCTTCAGTTTCTTCATTATTCTGGGGAAATTTGCTTTATATACAGTAGTGTGTTGTAGTCCTTTGTGATATATACCCCTAAATATTTGATAGCGGAGGGTTGCCATTTAAAATTGAAGTTGAGCTCTATCAGTTTTTCGACCGGCTTGGGTAGATTGATGTTAAGCGCTTCCGACTTGGCCTGGTTAATTTTAAACCCCGACACCAAGCTGAAAGTTCCCAAGATCGCAAAGACGTTGGGCAAGGAGGTGAGGGGTTTTGACAGTGTCAAGATTACATCGTCTGCGTATAACGCTACTTTAAGATGCTGCTCCCCTATATCTATCCCTGTTATATCTGGGCTTGCTCTGATATGAGCCGCTAACGGTTCTATGCAGAGGGCAAATATTAATGGTGAAAGTGGGCATCCTTGTCTTGTCCCGCTACGGATGTTAAATACCTCCGAGGGGAACCCTTGGTGTCGCACCCTTGCAGTGGGACCATTGTAAAGGGCTAGTATTGCCTCTAGCAGGCGCCCCCTGAACCCAAACGCCCCCAGCGTCTCCCTGAGGAAGGGCCAGTCAATCCTATCAAAGGCCTTTTCGGCGTCCAGACTCAACAACATAGACGGAATACTTTTCTTTTTTGCCAAATCAATCAAATCTACAATCCGCCTAGTATTGTCTGCCGCCTGCCTGCCCTCAATAAAGCCTACGTGATCCGGGTGAATCAGCCCCGGCAGGACAATGCCCACCCTGTTATCTAACAATTTTGAGAAGATTTTAGTGTCTGAATTGATCAGGGATATTGGCCGGTAGCTCTTGACGTCTGCCGGGTCCTTACCGGGTTTGTGGATCACAGAGATAGACGCCTGGAGCATCTGCGCCGGGAGGGACTCTCCTGCTAGAATCCCATTAAATATGGACAACAAGTGGGGAGCCAGAATCTTGACAAATTTTTTATAATATAAATTTGAAAATCCGTCTGGACCAGGGGCTTTAGCGGGTTTAAGGGACTTCATTACCTCTGTTACTTCCTCAAGGGTGAAGTCGCCCTGGAGTGCCTCCCTATCCTCTCTGCTCAAGGTAGGTAGATTTGCCTCTTTTAGGAATTTGTTCAAAGTTGCAGCAGTCTTTTGTGTGTGGCTGACCTTATCTGCGTCGTATAATGTGGCGTAATAATTCTTAAACACCTCCACTATTTGGCGAGGATCGGAGGTAAGGTCCCCCCCCCTGAGATTTGATGGATGCTTTTCGAAAATTTGGAAGCTTGTTTCGAAGCTTATTGGCCAATAGGGTATCTGGCTTGTTGGCTTTCTCATAGAATCTGCGCTTTGACCACGCCAACTCCTTCTCGGCCTGAGAGGACAGGACCAGGTTAAGTTTAATTTTAGTGTCGCTCAGTTCTTTCCAAACCAATTTATCCTTGTGCGTTTTGTGTTGATCAGTGAGATGTGCCAATTTCTCACGTAGCTCTTTTACTTTCGCCTCTTTTGCTCTCTTTCTTTTTCCTGCTATGGTCATCAACACCCCCCTCATGGTAGCCTTCTGGGCCTCCCAGAGCGTGGACTGAGCCGTCACACTGCCTTTGTTGTCCTTAAAATATTCTTGGATTCGCTCACCATCTCTTTTGCAGTTACGGGGCATTTAAGGAGGAGTTCGTTGAGCTTCCAGTTTGCTCCAGGTCTGTCTAAGGCGTCTAATGTGCACCGCAGCTCTACCGGTGCATGGTCGGACCACGAGATTCCATGGATCTTTGTGTGCCCTACCACTGGAACCACTCTATTGGATACCAGGAGGTAATCTATCCGACTGTAACGATTGTGTGGGTGGGAATAAAAGGTATATTCCCGTGCATTAGGATGTTGTTCCCGCCAGATATCAATTAGCTGACAGTCTTGCATACCCTTATGTATGGTTAGTACGTCCTGTTTGTGGGATGGGTTAGGTCTCGTATATCTGTCCAGGTCAGAGTCTAGTGCGGTTAAGATCGCCTGCTATGAAGATATGTCCCTTAGCGACAGTGTGTAGTTTATTAAAGAACTGTGTAAAGAATGTAGCGCTCGTCTTGCATGGGGCGTAGACGGACGCTAATGTCAGAGGTTTACTTTGTATCATTCCCGTAAGGATGATATAACGACCTTCCGGGTCCGCATATTGTTTATTTATATCTAACGCTAGTTTATTGTGTGCTAAGATTGTCACTCCTCTTTTCTTTGCCTTGTTAGAGGCCAGATAAAAAGTTCTTTAATTTTTGTCTAAATATTTCGGGTGATTGGAGTGTGAAAAGTGGGTTTCTTGTAGAAAAAGTATATCGGCTTTCAGGCGGCTATACTCTTTAAATGCGATTCTACGCTTAACCGGGCTGTTAAACCCTTTGACATTGTGTGTAATCATTATTAGTTCATTACTCATCCTTGTCTGCAGGTGTGCTCCATTGGCGAGATCATCTGGGCTGTCGTTGGTCCGCATACTCCAACTGCTTCTGGGAATCTGTAGTTCTCCATCTTCCTGTAGGTTGGTGCACTATGGGGGGGAAGATACAAGAGGGGAGGGGGGGAACATCCAGACAGACATAAACAACACATATAAACAGTGGTCTCAGAGCCTCGGTACCAGTACCCCGGCTGTGAGACCAACGCCCTTGGGTACTCAGTGTAGGCGGTCAGGTACTCCCTCACCCCCTGCCCCCCTCCCTCCCTCACTGGAATCCCCTCCCAAGGGACTTTGCCGGTCATTGGGGTTGATGTCCTTTCCCGCTCCGGCTGTCGGTCCATGCAGGAACAAAAGCAGGCTCGAACCCCGCTATCCGGCCTCCCTCCTATAAAATCTTCCAACAATAACTAGCAAACAATGCTTTCCTAGGATCACTCCTTTGCCCTATATACTCCTCACTACAGTATCCTTCCACTCCCTTTGTAATACCTTAGCCTCGCGTCCCTGCTTGGAGATAATAATCTAGTTCCTGTGTCTCTCTCTGTGGCATGTCCGGGCATTGCTTGGCCTGGTCCTACGCACCCCTCCCCTGTCTTTGGCTGATGGGGCCACCGCTTAAAGAGATGAACTGCATCTAATTAGTTGCCTGCACTGGAATCAGGTGTGTTTTGGTTACCTGAGACCTTTTAATCACTTTCCTATGCTCCCTCCCTCTATCTACCTCCCCGCGAGTGTCTTGCCTTCTCCTCTCTATCTGTCTCTTATCTTATCTCTTTCCCTTCCCTTATCTCTCTCCATCACTTCCATAAATCCTTCTCTTACGCAAACGTACTCTTACCTTCCAATATATCACATCCCCCTCCTTTCCCCTCAACCTACCTACTCCCCTCTGTTTCTCTTCCCTACTCTTCCCCTCCTTGATCCCTCCACCACCCCATCTACCTACTGCTCCTCTCATCCTAATCACTTGCCCTGAACCACCTACTTAAACTACTTACCCCACCCAATCTCGCCCTATTACCCTTCCCTCTCCTTCCTGCTCACTTCACTTTGCCTCCCCTCCTCTATTTCCCCTCCCCCTGCTCTACTCTTGTCTTCCTTATCTGCCCCCCGGCTCTCTGGTCTCTCACCCCTCTACCTCCCCTTCTCTGCAATAATTCAGGTCCACAACAGTGTTCTTTAATGATTTCCGGTGCAGACCAACTCCGCTCCGTTGTCTTCTCTCTTCGGCCTCCTGGCCTGCGTGCCGGTGTCCAGGGACACAGCTGCTCCCTTCCGCTCGGCGGCCTCTTCCCCGGTCGCAGGCGCCGTTGCTTCCGGCTCTCTGATATGATGTCACCGCCAGGGGTTCCTCTGTTCCTCGCCACCTCCAAGATGGCCACTCCGATTCCCACCCCTTCCGGTGACGCACTTCCTCCGGCCGCCATCTTGGATCTCCCAACTCACCAGGGCAGACGCATCGTCACGGCTTCCCGCTCACCTCGATCCTCCCGCCTTCCTGGTTCTGCGTTCCATGCCATCTGAACTGTCTCCGCCATCTTGGGAGCCATGCCACCACCACGAAGGGAGTCCAGATTTTTTAAACAGGCGCCCGAAGTCCCGGGCATGCGACATCCACCGGCTCAGCTAGGGGGGGGGGGGCACGAGGTACATTAGTCCAGGGCAAAGGTGTAGTGTTCCTGCTTTTTCGAACACCGAACTGGCAACTTTATTATAGTTCAAACTGTGGTGGAACATAGAGGTTAAACATTTCCTCCTCCTTGAGTGGCCCCTTCAGAAGCTGTGCCTCCGACTGTAGTCCAGGATGGTCCCGGGGCCGGTTCTTCCGTCTCGGAGGCCGTGGGGGTCAGCCGCAGCCCCAGCTTCTTGAGGAACGCCTCACCTTCTCCAGGGGCTTTCATACTGATTGGGCGTCCATTTTTAATCACCATCAGCCCGAAGGGAAATAGCCAACGGTAGCGGATGGCCTTATCCCTGAGGCATTTAGTTATGGGCCACAGCTCTCTTCTCCGGGCTAATGTAGTTGGGGCAATGTCCTGGAATACTGCAATTTTGGTGCCCTCAAATTCTCTCAGGGGTGCATTCCTTGCGTGCTGCAGCACCGCTTCCCTGGTCTTATAGTGATGGAGCCGCACTATAATGTCCCGCGGTTGTTCTGTTGGTTGTGGCTTTGACCGGAGCGCCCGGTGGCATCTATCCATTCCCAGTTTATCTTGCGGGGAATCCGAGCACATATGGGCGAGCCACCGCGCCACGAACTCCTCACAGTCTCCCACAGTCTCTGGGACGCCCCGCAGGCGGACATTATTGCGGCAGTCGCGGTTTTCTGCGTCTTCTAGTCTGTCTTTTAATTCGTTAATTTGCGCCTGCAGGTCCGCTGTCTTTTTTGTATTGCGCAGGCCAACCTTGGCGTTAGCATCCACCTTCACTTCAAGCTCCTGCGTTCTTGCCCCCAGGCTCCCTACCTCCTTTCCCAGGGCTCTAATTTCAGCCTGCAACAATGGATTTTAAGTCTGTATATAGTCTTTCTATATCGCAGCGTCTTACCGGCAGAAGACCCTGATCCTCCCCTGTATCCCCCTCCTCCTCCGATTCTGATCCAGTGTGGGAGGTGGGTGCCATTGCTGCCGTGGCTCTGCTCGGTTAACCTCCGCCAAAATACTCTGGGAGCCCCTTTTTTTTAGGGGTTTTAGCAATCTTCTTTGACATCCTGGATGTTTAGTTAGTATAAGGTGGTGTTTTTATTCAAGTCTTGCCAGTTTTGTTGTTCGTTTTTTTTAGAAAAACAGGGAGTGAGGCACAGAGCTCTCAGTTCAAGCTTCCATGCTCCTTGCTTCCCAGCATACACCTCCTCTGCTTCTATATACTTTAAATGTACTGATGTGCTACTAGAGAACATATATTGATCTAAGATGCATAAAAGCTGTAATGACTGAGCTTGTCCTGAGAGCTGACCAGTCACCTTTTACTGATTTTCTATGAGTCTCTCTATTTGGAGTCAGTCTCACTAATTTTCAGCAACAGCAGTTTCATAAACTTAAATGGAGCCTAGCTGATGGCAGGCAGAATGTTTTAATTAAAATTAACTTTTTTGATCCAAAATTCTGAAATCAGACTGTTAGGGTCCTTGGAGGTTGATATTTCTACTGGAGATTAACATCAGGTAGAGATGTTGCAACAGATCTCTCTACAGATGAATGGCTCTGTGAAAGCACCCTATGTTTGTCTATCTAAAAAGTAACTAGTCAATAACTGATTCATGTTCTGCTCATATATCTATTGTTAGTTTCTTGGATTAGGGAAGCTGCCTTCAGAAGGGGTTAATGAGAGATGCAGGATACACCTGGCCTGAAGTCTTTGACGACAAGTAGGAAAAATTTGGGCAGCCCTATTTGTTGCTGAGTTGCCACAGCAACCAGTGGAAACCATGCCCAAACCCCCTGGATGTTGGCCTTGTGGCAGGGCCAGCTGGCACTGGTGGGAGGGGGTGAGGGAGGTGTGAGGTGACTGCTCAGCTAAAGCCCCTCCTTTTTTAAAAAAAAATCCACCTTAATGTGGTTTGCAGGGGGGTGTTTTTATACATCATGCTTCCCTGGTCTGCCTCAGCATTATTAAGCATCACAATAGGATACTAGAATACCAGTAATCTAATAGATACGGTAAATGTAAGATCACTGTAGGGTCAGGAATTTCCCTGGCCCAAACTGTGTTACTAGGAGAGAAAGTAGTTGTGGGATGTTTCTATGTGGGCACGGTTTATTATCATAGATAATATATTAGTGTGCATGTGCCAGGTTAAAACGGTTGTTTCTATTTTGTTAGTGTATTTGCTAATGGATATCAGAAGATTATATGTTTGGAGTGCTATGAACTCCTATGTTTTCCTCATACTCTTTTGTATGTATTGCACCTTTATTGTGCCATTGTGAACTTCTCTGTCACTGCTCTGCAATGCAGGGAGGTTTTCTGGCAGACCGCAGGGTTCATCTTTATTAACCACTTCACTGAGAGTCACTGAAAAATATACGTACAGCTATGTGAGTCAGAGAATGCTCAGTTGGACTGTAATGAATGTTGATAGGAGTGTGAAATAGGTTTATTGCCTCTTGACAAGTAAGGATAGGAGAGTAACACAGTTTGTAAGGAATGCAGATAAGTGTTAAATCATAAGGAAAGGTGGAAGGGACAAAGGTAGGTATCAGGGTAAGATAAGGAGCATGATATTAACCCCTAGGCTTTCCTTGCATCTCTGACAGCGAAAACGTCAAATCAGAGGGGAGAATAGAAAAGCTGGCTTTAGAAAGCATTTTGACTCTCAAACTCAGTGCATTTATCTACATTAATAGGGAGATATATAAAAACATATATGCCCCCCCCCCATATAACTGTTTTGTCCTCACATATCCCACTCCCCTCCATGTCACAACCCTGTTAGTCTCTGCCCTAATGTCACTCTTTTCTCCCCCAATGTCACTTAACCCCACTAACATCTGGGCTGCCGACAGGGGGAGACAACCGGGACTGCCCGGTTAGTCAATATGTTTATGGCTCACTCATCCAGTGGTCACCACCTTTTTAAGCCCAGGCACCTTTCTGCGGTCATCTCGCAAGCCAATCCATGGGTATGTAGGGCCCTCCCTTTTTGTTGCCGGTCATCAGGCCTGAGCCTCCATTTCGCAGGTCTCTGGGGCCCTCCCACTAACCAACAGGCCACCCCCTTGGCCCCCCTTCCATGTGGCTCCAGCGGTCCCATCCATGGGCTGCAATTAAGCCCAGCCAGCACTATGCTCCCTGCTCCCCCAGACCCATTACCTCCCTGTCCAACTCCATACCCATTAACCGATTTACCTCTCTTTAACCCCACATGCCCATTACTTACCTAAATACGCTCCAGGTCCATTATTTACAACCCCCCCAGGCACATTACCTCCTTATACACCACTCCCCAGCCTATTAACTCCTTATACACCCCCCACAGACCCATTATCTCCTTATACCCCCTCCGGGCCTATTACCTCCACCCCCCCAGGTCTATTGCCTCCTTATCCCCCCATATGGTCCATTACCTCATTTTACCCCATACCAGTGCCAATAACTCCTTTTACCCCAACCTGTCTCACCTAGGGTTGCCACCTTCTGTTCAATGATAACAAGGAGATTTTTTTTTAAAGGTTTTTATTGATATATTTACAGTAGCAGTCTTACCTTCTCCCTCTGCATGGTCCCACCAAGATGGCTCCATGACGGCGAATGGCATCATGTTGCCATAACAAAGGGGACATCCTGTGATGTCACGTTGCCATGACAATATGACGTGATGTCACGCTGCCATGACAACGTGACGTCTCATGGCACCACTACTCCATTTGACATTGCGCAGCCATCTTGAAGGGACAATGCAGTGGGAGATGCTGCCGGATGATTCTGCCACCGAAGAAGGAAAGACCTGAGGCCTGCACATGTCTCTGCACCTACCACCCCAGCCAGCCCTGCAGTAACCCAGAGATTTCAAATCTCAACCCATAGCCCAGAGGTACCTAACCAAAACCCTTAGTCTCCAGGTCAACCCCTAGGATGGTGGCAACCCTGGCCTCACCCTGTGCCCATACCTCCTTTTTTCCCCACCAGTCTCTCCCTTCTTATATTGCTCCTGGGCCCAACAAGTTCTATATATTCAAAGCATGAAGCGCAGAAAAGAACCTCCTATGGTGAAGTATGTCTTTATAAAGTATAAATCAACACAATAAAAACTCCAAAATGGACACTCACAAGTCCGATTCCACCCAACTCTGCTTTATACATTATAGCTTACATATTTGTGGTGGTGAAGGATATTCTATGTAAGTGAGCATATGTAGAGCAAATACTGGCTCCGGATCTTGGCACACTTCCGTCCCTCCTCGGCTCCCCTCTCCACGAACCTCATCATCACTACAAGAGAGTGTCCTGGTCATGTCACTGGGAACTATGGATTCTCTGGTTGGCCAAAAAAAACAACATGTGTTTCTCAGATTGTTCATCTGCTTCATCAGACTCCTGACAAAGAAGATGAACAATCTGAGAAAAACGTGTTGGGTTATTTTGCCAACCGGAGCATCCGTAGTCTCCAGTGACAACACCAGTGTCCATTTTGGAATTTTTATTGCGTTGATTTATACTTTATAGACATACTTCACCATAGGAGGTTCTATGCATTGCTTGATTCAGTGTTAAGGATTAGTGCTAATGTGTTTAGAGTTACTGCGCATGCTCAGCATTGGAACGCAGATGATTATTATTAACCACACTGCTGATTCTAACTGGTTAATTTATGTTTTAGCGCCATTTTGTCTCTGATTCCTATATATTCTGCACTTGTTGTAGTGTCAAACTAGAGCTTGAGAAAGGACCTTGTTGGTCTGAAACAATCATTGCTCTTGAGCATGTTTGTTGTCTGATGTTTCATTGCATTACTAATCTTCATTTGAGTGTGCTGTGGACCCTTTTTTAGGAGCTAAAAACCTAAGTGACACCCCCAGTGATGTAACAGGAGTGACAGAGCAGAGAGGAGGAGCTTAAGGGGCCAAAGTGTTAAGGGGAGGGAATCCTAAGACAGGTAAGCTCTGTTGTTAGTAGTAGACCACAAAAGGTGGTGAACACATCAGAAAGACATAATAAGGGAACAATGTGTCAAAATATATATATCAACTAGTGTAGTGATAATAGTCAACACTACAACCACAGAGGATCAAAAGTGCAACTATAATGTAAACATAAGTGCTAAATGTGTGTCTGCTGGGTACCACAATCCAGGGCAGGGGTGGTGTGGGGTGTGGGGCATCAATAGCAGCAGAGCAACCACAGATCATATTTAGACTTTGTTTCTGACCTAAGAAACACTTTGGCCCCTTAGGCTCCTCCTCTCTGCTCTGTCACTCCTGTTACATCACTGTAGGTGTCACTTAGGTTTTTATCTCCAATTTTTTTCACACAGGTTGTGGTGTAGGATACAGTATATCTGGGTTTGCTTGTCACTTATTTATTTGCTCTTGAGAAAGGTCCAAGTGGGAACCGAAATGTTGAGTCAATAAATTTCACTTTCTTGCATATAGGAGTGCCTGTCCCATATATATGTACAGCGTCCTGGCTGTGTCACTCACTTTGGTACTACAGGAGCAGTGTCCCTATCTATGGGGTCCCTGCAGCAACCAGAAGATGAGGGGAGTTGGGGCCTA
The DNA here is from genome assembly GCF_040206685.1 of Ascaphus truei. Lineage (NCBI taxonomy): Eukaryota > Metazoa > Chordata > Amphibia > Anura > Ascaphidae > Ascaphus > Ascaphus truei. Next base: position 9,504,093 of record NC_134488.1, read on the forward strand.
GCTGGGGCCTAACAGGGGTATCTGGGGGTATCTGGCCTAGTGCAGGTGCCACAGACACATGCACATACAACCTACGCCTTCCTTGTCCCATCTCCGATTGTTGGTGTGGTCTCAGTATGCGAAATGTATCTCTCTGAAAGCAGGGTAATCCGGCCGCGCATAATGTGCTGCAATGCCCCCAGGCATCGCGGGGGTTGTAGTCCCCCACGGGCCTGTCCCACCTAATAGCCGCCACTCCGGGGTCCTGCTGCACATGCGCAAACTCTTTCATGTCAGCTCCAACCACAACATGGCCTCCGGACTTGGGGATTCCTCTCCGCATGCACGAAACATACCCGCGCACGTGCGCGCACACCAACATGGCGGAGCCCTGCAGAGGGAGCCGCCGGAGCCTCCAGCGAGCCAATCGCCGCTCCATACTACCCCGCAGTGCCGCCCACACATGTCACTGTCTCCGTTGTCAGGCGCAACCGCACCGGGAGGAAAGGGGACACGGAGCACCAGAGGGGACCCTGCTATATATATATATCTCAAATGGAAATGTTACTGTATGCTCATCTGCATGTCTTAGACATGTCTACAACCCTGTCTTTCACCATTATCGCCCAGCACACAGCACTTCCACTGCAGCAAGGGATTCTGGGAAATGACATGCAAATGAGCACACAGTGCCACATTTTGTCTCAAGCTCATATTACACGAGCAACCCTTAAGCCGGCAGCATCCCTCTGGGCTCCCCTTAGCACTTTAACTCCGCTGCAAGGGGCAGCATTGCGGGGGCGCGCAGTGGCAAGTGGGGGCTGCGGTCAGTAGCGGTGGCCGATGGACGAGCCGAAGGCTCTTGTGGCTCCCTCTTCAGGGCGCCGCCATATTGGATCGTATTGCGCATGTGTGAGGTACTGAGCATGCGCATTGGTAGGCGCGTGAGGCAAGCATTAGGCAGCAGGCTCCGTGGGGATCTTCAAGACCCATAATGCATAGGGGCGAGGCACACATGTCAGGCAATAGCCAATAGGGCTGCAGCTTTCCCTGCAAGGGGGATATTGTTACTTTTCGCTCGCTGAGACCATGTTAGTCGGGGCTGGGATACAGATAGGGGAGGATGAATGTGCAGGGCGTCTGTGGCCCCTGCACTAGGCCAGAAACCCTCTGATAGGCCCCGACTCTTATACTAGATTGTGGGACAGGCCCCTTAGGTAGGGATTCTGCCCCATTAGCTGTTTGAGTTCAGGGACACAGTTGCAACCCTGAAGATTGAGGTCTAGAACCAGGCCACACTGTCAGGTGTAGCGACTGTCTGTATGTGGGACCCTCCAGCTAGATACCACCCACGCAGAGGAGGACTCATCGCAGAGGCAGACATCATCGCTGGATTAGTGGATCCTGTACCGCTACCAGTCGGCGCGCCCAGATACCTACCTCACTAAGTGCACCAACCCATTAACATACACCATAGTGGCTGCGCTGACCACACAAAAGGGGTGGGGGTTATACTCTTGTGGACACCCATGTGGGTGGGTGCCCAAGGGACCCATCAGGTACTGTGGACATGGTGTGGGTTACCAGGGTTCAAAAAAGCCTGGGTGGTAGACACTAAGTGAGATACCGAAATCCACTGGAGTACCCTTCTGGTTGATTGTCGCCTTGACATTATGGTGGACAATGCCCCACAGTTCTTACACTTATCTACTCCACTTATCTACCCTAAACTGAGCATCAGAACAGAAGTCAGCTGTTTTGACTCTAGTGTAGATGTGCAGGGGGTCTCCATGGCTGAATCGCGTTGGTTTCAGGTTCAGGGACCCACTGCTTCCCTAGATACAGGCCCCGTTATGGGGTGCCGGTATCTCTGCTTTGTTTACATACCGCGGTCACGTGATCGGGACATTTAAAAGCAGAGGGATACCGGCACCCCATAATGGGGCCTGTATCTCGGGAAGCATGGGGCCCCCGGTCCTGAAACAAAGGCGGGGCAGCCCTGGAGACCCCCTGCACATCTACACTATGAATAACATTTTATTTAAAAATATTTTTTTCTGGCGAGATTTGCGCAGAGAGTGGCGGATCCCTCTGCTGAAGGCAGATCTCGCCAGGGGAGCCCTTCTCGGCAGGGAGGTCATCTCGCTACCGGCTACTCGCCATTTAGAAAAAGGTTGCTCTCGCAGATATTTGGGCCTTCCTGCATACTGTGAGAGCAACTCACCAAAAACATGGCGAGTCCAAACCCCTGCCGAAAGTGCTTTTTTGCCGCTTACTGCATGACCCCCTATGTCTCATGTGAGTACAGCTGCGATCGCAGAGCACCCAGCGGAACTGCCTTTCAATTTCGGGGACTCAAATCTATTGGCCGAATGGAAAGACCGACTGACATCCAGATTGGAAGAACGCCGGGCTGTATTTTCCACAAGTGAGATGATGTGGGCTGCAGCCGAAGCGCCCAACACACTATCCGGCTCAGAGATGCCACCCCCCTCCGCGAACGATCTCGTCGCATCGCACCTCAGGATGTGGATGATGTAAGTGACGTCTTACAGGAGATGGAGGCCCTGCAGTGCTGGCACCACGCAGTGGGGCTTGCATCGTCTCCGGGGAGCCTTCAGTTTAGGCATACTGTAACATGTAGCTCACCACAAACGAAGCACGACCGTGGTGCTGAGGTAGGGAATTGAGTAACGCCAACCAACAGCCTTCACGGGCGCGCCTAGAATGTAGATTGGTCATGCAAGCCAGGTCAGGAGTATAGATGTGAGAGTAGTAGAGGGTACTTGTCGGATCAGGATTGGAGAGTAGCGGATCGTCGGGGTGCGTAGCCAAGTTCAGGATTGGAGAGTAGCGGATCGTTGGGGTGTGTAGCCAAGTTCAGGAGTAGAGAGGTGCAGAGTCCAAGGTACGTAGCAGGGTCAGGCAGCGGCAGGATCAACAGACAAGACAAGGCAAGGCAGGAGATACAGGAACAGGATGCATCAAGGCACGGCATCACACTAGACCATACTCAGCAATGAGAGTCTGGAGCAAGAGGGAATATAAAGGGAGATCCTCCAATGGGGAGCCAGGGCGGAACCAGGAAACCGAATCCTATAGACTGCTGGTGCACACAGGTGTGCCCTATGATGGGGTGCCTGATCAGAACTGGAGGCGGGACCGAGCGCGCGCTAACCCGTGCCCGTCACTGAGGTCAGGGGGCGGAGACCAGAGCACAAGTCACTCCCACGTCGGTCCTGTCTGTCACCAGGATGGGGGCGGAGACTGGGGCGTGAGTCAGAGGGGAGGCTGGATGAGCGCACTCACCGCGTGCCAGAGCGGGGGGCAGAGTCAGAGCCGCGGGCGGGCAGACAGGCTACACAAGATCTGCACGCGCGCGAGTAACGGGACCGTGAGGCTGAAAATCCTGGGATTCCGTGGCAGCAGGTATTTTCAGGTGAGGAGACGGTCTCCAGCCGCCAGGATGGCGGATGCTCACACATACACAGCGCAGGTATTATTTTGATGGTCTTTAGATGAGGTAGTATAGACATAGGTTGTGCAGCTCTGACCACTTGCCCAGCTCTGTGGATCTGAATTAAGCAGGGTGTAATAGGAAGAATACCCGGGCGCTATCTCTATCCATAGTAGGTCTATAAATGACTATAAAGAAAAAAAAAAAGGGTATAATACAGCCTTTCAGTAATTCATGATTGTCTGGTGATGTCCTCGTATGACTCGAAACCCCAACAGGATCTATCCAGGACCCTTAATGGTAGTAGAACACAGGGAGAGATGGGGGAGCACAGTATGAGGGAAGGTAGTTTAAAAGTGATCTTCCTTCCGCTGAAGGTCAAATGTGGTGTGATACACCTCTATTGAGCCTTCAATCTATGAAGTAAACTTCTAGGGTGATGAGCGTACATGAAATAAATGTATAAGTGAAAGGATAACTCACACGGCCTTGTGTGAGTTCTATCACATCAAGGTTTCTTTAACTGCTGGGTCTTCCTTTGGAATGCAGATCCTTCTTCTTGTCTTCGTTCCTCGCTGTCTTTCAGGTGTTCTCCGTTGGATGTGTGGCTCATTCACATTAGTTTTTCTCTCATAAATAAAAATGCAGTTAGATATGCACATGTAAATACTAACTGCAATGCAGAGGGAGACTGTGAATAATATGTTATCACACGTTAATACTGTTAATACTAAGAGGGAGAAATCTTCCCGCAAACGGGACAGGCAAACGGCAGCACAGCAATGGATGGAGAGAGGCTGATGGTGGATTAAAAGTAGACTTTATTCAAACAGCGTGCTGTCAGGTCCTCTGACGCGTTTCGGTCCGCAGGACCTTTGTCAAAGAGTGACCTGGCAGTTGAAAAGGACATCCTAAATAGTGTGTGTTAATCCAGTACACCTGTATAACCGCCCAATCAAATGGACAACAGGTTACCTGAGTAACACAATCATCACAGTGGATGTATAAATTAAAAACACAATAAAAACTGCATAACAGGACTGGGTATAGCAGATCTAAACAATTTTATACAACATTATAATATTTAATAAACATCAATCCCAGTATTAATATACTTAAAGTAAATTCTGCCATACAAATCCTGATAACAAATGCAAATTTAAAATTAAAGCACATAATTGAATTGAGTCTATCACATATTCAAATGTAATATTTAATATTCGATACACCTGAAAACAAATGGATAGAAGAAAGGGTAAGGGAGAGAAAGGAAAGGAGGGTGGGGGGGGGGGGGGAAGGGGAAGGGGTGTGGAGGGGTGTGGAGGGGTGTGAAGAAGGATGGGGAGTGAGGGAGGGGGGGGGGGGGAAGGAGGGGGGGGGGGAGGGGGAAGGGGACTGGGGGCGGGAGGGAGAACAGGGAAGCAAACAGAAAGGACCAAGAACCAATCCTCAAACATCTAAGAAATGTTTCAACTCCCATTCAATATTTAGCCCATGGGGTTGTAGTGTATTGAGGCAAAAAATCCAAGACATTTCTTTCCTATTAAGACTATTAAGCCTGTTGCCTCCTCTAACATGGATAGGAATGTGTTCTACTCCATAAAATCTGAAGTTTTTTAATCCTCCTAATGAACATGTCGAAAAATGTTTCGAAACTGGGTGAAATAAATCTTTCTTATTGATAAGTCTCAAATGTTCTGAGATTCTAATGTGTAAGGGTCTGATTATCCTACCAACGTACTTACTATTGCAACCACAGATGATGACGTAGATGACGTAACTGGTGTGACAATTGATAAACGTATTGATTCTATGTCTTTTTTTGGGAGAAATGATTTGTATGCGTTTCGTGGGTAAAGCGTATTTACAACATTTGCAAAAGCCACATTTGTGGAAACCTTTAGGTATATTTTGTAAGTGGGATTGTTTGGTAGACTGAAATAAGCTCTTAGATATACTTGAGGCAAGTGTTTTTGCTTTCCTAAAGGCAAATTTAGGTCCAGAGCTGGTGTAAGCTCTCAGGTCCGGATCTAATTGGAGAACGTCCCAATGTTTGGAAACTATCTTCCTGATTTGAAATGCTTGCTTACTATATTTTGTAATAAACAAAGGATTGTTTGTAAATTCATGCTTCTTATTTCGTGTCTTATTTTTAATCAGGGTATCACGATCTGTAGAATTGGCGTTCTCAAATGCCAGACTGACATCTTTATCACAGTATCCCCTAGACAAAAATCTGGTTTTTAATGTTTCTGAGTGTTTCAAGAAGGTGTCCTGATCTGAACAAATGCGTTTATACCGCAAGAACTGACCCTTCGGTATACCTCTAATTAGTTCTTGGGGTGACTGCTGGTCGCATGTAGATAGGGATTTCTTGCGTGTGGCTTGGTGTAAATGTCAGTTTGGATACCTGAGACAGGGTCACCATGGATTGTCACATCAAGATAATTAATGGTCTTTGTATCTGTCTGAAAAGTGAATTTAAGATTGACATCATTACAACTAATATCGTGAAAAAAATTATTAAAGCTAGTTAAATCCCCATCCCAAATAAAAATCAGATCATCAATGAATCTTTTATAAAACACAATGTGTGAACGAAATGAATTGATGCTACTATAAATGTGAGTGAGTTCCCATAAGCCCATAAAAAGATTCGCATATGAGGGTGCAAAAGAAGTCCCCATAGCGGTGCCCTGTTTTTGAAGAAAATATTGTGAATCAAATAAAAAATAGTTGTGAGTTAATAAAAATAAAATAGAATCGTTAATGAAAGTGATTTGTGCTGGTGAAAGTGTAGAAGATTCAAGGTAGTGAAAAATGGCCCGAAGGCCGTGCTCGTGTTTAATAATAGTATATAATGATGTGACATCCATGGTGACCCATCTGTATCCATTTTTCCATTCAATATTTTGTAAGGCCATCAGTAAAGCCGTAGTGTCTTCAATGAATGATGGTAATTTGCGTACAATAGGTTGTAGAAATTTGTCTACATAACGTGAAACACCATCTCCCAAAGATCCAATACTGGCGACAATGGGTCTGCCAGGAGGGTTGTTAAGTGATTTATGAATCTTTGGGAGATGGTGGAACACGGGAACAATGGGAAAATCACACGTCAAAAAATCCCTCTCTTTTTTACTCAATACATACAAGGCATCGCCTAATTCCAAAAGTTCGTTAAGTTCTATGAGGAACATGGGAGTAGGATCAGAGCGTAATTTAGCATAAAAGTTAATATCGCCCAACAATCTGAGAGCTTCCTCTCGATATTGGACGGAGGATTGGACCACTATTGCACCCCCTTTGTCAGCATTTTTTATGATGATTGATTTATCATTTTTTAGTAGATCTAAATCATGTCTTTCCTGTTTGGTGAGATTATCAGTATTGTGACAGGATTTAGAAAAAGAGTAGCCTTGAGCTAGTAGTCTCAGATCCCTGTCAACAAGTTTCTCAAATGTAGAGACACATGATCCCTTGGTATTATAGGGAATGAATGTTGATCGCTTCTTTAGAAGTGAATCTGTATGGCCGAAGAAAGGGGGGTCAATAGTGGTCTCTGTACATCCCTCCTCAAACAATGATTGCATATCAGTTTCACATGCCCGCTCAGCAAAAGAAATAACATTTCTAACATCAGTGTTAACTTGTACATCAGAATGACCTATAGTATTTTCAGTCAATTGATTAGTAGTATTCTTAGCAAACAATTTTTTCAACGCCCACTTTCTTGTGTACTTCTGAAGGTCTATGATGGTATCAAATAAATCAAAGTTCTCTTGTGGAGCAAAGTTCAGACCTTTGTTTAACAATGAGATTTGTGGGGGAGTCAGCTCCATATCCGAAATGTTAATCACGTTGTCTTCTATGGGTTCTATGTGTATTTTTTCCTTTTGTTTTCTGGTTTTCTTGCCCCTTCTACATTTTTTGTATTTTTTGATTGGGGATTGTCCATATGAGAAAAAGTAGGCCGAGGCCTTTCTTCTTTCTGACTGGTCATGTAGGTTCTATCAAAGTACCCGCCCTCAGACATTTTGTTGAGATGTTTATCTTGAGTGGAAAAAGACACTGATGGTCTCTCATTTATATCTGAGGAGTCTGTGTCACAACTAGATCTGCGATCTGAGTGAGGGTATTTTAAAATCGACCTTGTGTTAGATTTATTAACATCTTCCTCAGATGACCACCTGCGGGGTGTGGAGTGGGAAGGGGTATTAGGTTTCACAAATTCTCTAATGGGTGTTGGCCTCTCCCAAAAATAGACTTGACATTTTTCATAATCAGCCTTATCTCTTGCGAATTTTTCTTGTTTTTTAGTGGTGACCCCTTTCTCCATCTTCTCTATATTTTGCAGTAAAATTTTGTCATTGTGTGCAAATTTTTCCATGTTGTTAAATCTAAATAACTCTTTTTTTAGAGAATTAATTTCTAATGTTAGATTTTTCTTTTCCTCATTTTTAGCATGAACGATTAAGTCCATGAGCTTGTATGAACACTCATCCAATGTTGTTTTCCAATGTGATTGAAATTCCTGATTTGGAAAACCAAAAGATGGCATTTTCTTAATGCGTAACCCCCTTGGTATGCGTCTAACTCTAATATAGTTCTCTAGGGTAGTGATATCCCAAAATAAACGTATGTCTTGTGTAAGAAGTCTCTCCAATTTAACAAAATGATCTATCAAGTCTGCAGAGTTTTCACACACAATATTAGTGGGATTCTCATCAAAAATATGTTGTGCTCTTTTAACCCGTTCAGAGTTATTACCGCACTTTTGTACATAAGTAGTAGGTTGGTCAGTGGTCAGACTAGATTCTTCATCCATTTTAATTAATGACTGATTGTCACAAAAATACTTTCATCAAAAAAAACTTTATATCTAGATGCAGGTGTATCTCAAAAATACGTAATAAAATAACAAAATGTCCTTCAGCCTCTCTGAAGATGGGAATGATGATAAGAGATATCATGTAGCTATATATAAAAAATCTTCTTAATGTCCCATCAGTACTATGAGCTACCTATAACTAATACAATAGTAAGCCCAGGTCAAAAAAGTAGATTTTTTAACCCATTAGGTGCTCAATAGAATGAAACGGGTGGTGTCTTGAGCCTTGAAAAGATAAAGTCATGAAAACCAAACCACACTGCTGTAAAAAGCATAAAGGTATAACCTGATGTCTCTCCCAGCGGCTGGCTCAGAATGAGCTCCAAAACGCCGAGATAGAAAGACTCACGGTTTGTGGTGGTGTGGAATACTTGATCTTGATATGATCCTCTGTGCCTCGGTATTTTCTGCTGCCACGCTGGGCCAGATGCTATGGCCTTGGCTCCCGTGTGGAGCGTGGATGTTTCCGCCGCCAACCCTCCTGCAACAGCACAGTCGCAGAGGGCGGTCACATGACCGGCGGCTCAGGCGTCGCTCCGAAATGACGAGGAACAGCGTGGGATCAGCGTGTGGACTCAGCACCTACCCGGCGTGCCTGCAGTGAAGAGTAGATAGAGAAATCTTCCCGCAAACGGGACAGGCAAACGGCAGCACAGCAATGGATGGAGAGAGGCTGATGGTGGATTAAAAGTAGACTTTATTCAAACAGCGTGCTGTCAGGTCCTCTGACGCGTTTCGGTCCGCAGGACCTTTGTCAAAGAGTGACCTGGCAGTTGAAAAGGACATCCTAAATAGTGTGTGTTAATCCAGTACACCTGTATAACCGCCCAATCAAATGGACAACAGGTTACCTGAGTAACACAATCATCACAGTGGATGTATAAATTAAAAACACAATAAAAACTGCATAACAGGACTGGGTATAGCAGATCTAAACAATTTTATACAACATTATAATATTTAATAAACATCAATCCCAGTATTAATATACTTAAAGTAAATTCTGCCATACAAATCCTGATAACAAATGCAAATTTAAAATTAAAGCACATAATTGAATTGAGTCTATCACATATTCAAATGTAATATTTAATATTCGATACACCTGAAAACAAATGGATAGAAGAAAGGGTAAGGGAGAGAAAGGAAAGGAGGGGGGGGGGGGGGAGGGAAGGGGAAGGGGTGTGGAGGGGTGTGGAGGGGTGTGAAGAAGGATGGGGAGTGAGGGAGGGGGGGGGGGGAGGCGGGGGGAAGGAGGGGGGGGGGGAGGGGGGGGGGAAGGAAGGGAGGGGGGGGAGGGGGAAGGGGACTGGGGGCGGGAGGGAGAACAGGGAAGCAAACAGAAAGGACCAAGAACCAATCCTCAAACATCTAAGAAATGTTTCAACTCCCATTCAATATTTAGCCCATGGGGTTGTAGTGTATTGAGGCAAAAAATCCAAGACATTTCTTTCCTATTAAGACTATTAAGCCTGTTGCCTCCTCTAACATGGATAGGAATGTGTTCTACTCCATAAAATCTGAAGTTTTTTAATCCTCCTAATGAACATGTCGAAAAATGTTTCGAAACTGGGTGAAATAAATCTTTCTTATTGATAAGTCTCAAATGTTCTGAGATTCTAATGTGTAAGGGTCTGATTGTCCTACCAACGTACTTACTATTGCAACCACAGATGATGACGTAGATGACGTAACTGGTGTGACAATTGATAAACGTATTGATTCTATGTCTTTTTTTGGGAGAAATGATTTGTATGCGTTTCGTGGGTAAAGCGTATTTACAACATTTGCAAAAGCCACATTTGTGGAAACCTTTAGGTATATTTTGTAAGTGGGATTGTTTGGTAGACTGAAATAAGCTCTTAGATATACTTGAGGCAAGTGTTTTTGCTTTCCTAAAGGCAAATTTAGGTCCAGAGCTGGTGTAAGCTCTCAGGTCCGGATCTAATTGGAGAACGTCCCAATGTTTGGAAACTATCTTCCTGATTTGAAATGCTTGCTTACTATATTTTGTAATAAACAAAGGATTGTTTGTAAATTCATGCTTCTTATTTCGTGTCTTATTTTTAATCAGGGTATCACGATCTGTAGAATTGGCGTTCTCAAATGCCAGACTGACATCTTTATCACAGTATCCCCTAGACAAAAATCTGGCTTTTAATGTTTCTGAGTGTTTCAAGAAGGTGTCCTGATCTGAACAAATGCGTTTATACCGCAAGAACTGACCCTTCGGTATACCTCTAATTAGTGTCTTGGGGTGACTGCTGGTCGCATGTAGATAGGGATTTCTTGCGTGTGGCTTGGTGTAAATGTCAGTTTGGATACCTGAGACAGGGTCACCATGGATTGTCACATCAAGATAATTAATGGTCTTTGTATCTGTCTGAAAAGTGAATTTAAGATTGACATCATTACAACTAATATAGTGAAAAAAATTATTAAAGCTAGTTAAATCCCCATCCCAAATAAAAATCAGATCATCAATGAATCTTTTATAAAACACAATGTGTGAACGAAATGAATTGGTGCTACTATAAATGTGAGTGAGTTCCCATAAGCCCATAAAAAGATTCGCATATGAGGGTGCAAAAGAAGTCCCCATAGCGGTGCCCTGTTTTTGAAGAAAATATTGTGAATCAAATAAAAAATAGTTGTGAGTTAACTAGGGGTATATAAAGACTATGGGACACTCAGGTCTATGGAAAGTGTATACTTTAATGGAGAAAATGCAATAAAAACAAAAACAATAGAATACAAGAACGTGCTTCTCCCTTAGAAGCAATTAGTTGTTTTTAGCCTTTACTTTCCATTGTATTCTATTGTTTTTGTTTTTATTGCATTTTCTCCATAAAAGTATACACTTTCCATAGACCTCAGTGTCCCATAGCCTTTATATACCACGCCCACACCAGCACACAGAAGGTTTCCACCACAGGATTCAGAAGCCCAAAAGAAACTTTTACAAGTGTGTACTCACACTGGCCCGTGTGAGTATTTGGTTTTATTTATCCTTCCGAATCCCCCCCTTCACATAAATTACCAGGTGACCCTTAGACATATTTCCTGTTCTCATCTGCAATCCCTGATCAGAGGGATAACAAGACACCGCTACATGAGAACACTCACAATAGGCTGTGTGAGTGAGATATTATTAGTATTAACAGTATTAACGTGTGATAACATATTATTCACAGTCTCCCTCTGCATTGCAGTTAGTATTTACATGTGCATATCTAACTGCATTTTTATTTATGAGAGAAAAACTAATGTGAATGAGCCACACATCCAACGGAGAACACCTGAAAGACAGCGAGGAACGAAGACAAGAAGAAGGATCTGCATTCCAAAGGAAGACCCAGCAGTTAAAGAAACCTTGATGTGATAGAACTCACACAAGGCCGTGTGAGTTATCCTTTCACTTATACATTTATTTCATGTACGCTCATCACCCTAGAAGTTTACTTCATAGACTGAAGGCTCAATAGAGGTGTTAAGCAGGGTGTAGTCGGGTCCTCCCAGTGTGGAAGCAGCATCCAATTCCCCTAGGTGGAATATAGGGCAGGGGCATTGAAGAACAAGGTGTGACCTGGCTCCGGCTGAGCCAGTCACAGCAATGGGTGGGGCGTTGGTTTGGCACCGAATAGCTTGCACTAACTTTGAAGAAAAGCTTGCATCTTGCTTTGCAAGCCCATGCGGTCTCGTATTTCTGTCAGGAACGCCATTTTGAGAGTACAGTCCATGTGGTGGACTCCATTTTGAGTACCCTATCACAGTCTGTGAAGCAAAAGGTACACAGGGTCCCCAGCTACAACTAAAAGGGCCCGTTCCTTACATTGAATTTTCAATAAATGATGGGTACATGCTCCCTGGACAATTTCCCACAGGGTACGCCCCACAAGCACAATATCTTTAAGGTACCCTACTGTACTAGCTAACTGCATGTCTCTACCCCAGGAAAGGGAGACCTGGACTCGCTATAATTTGGAGTGCCTCCTCCTTAGTGCAGAAGGGGGTGGGGACCTGGGCTGCAACCAGTTTGGGTAACTCGCAGAGCCTCACCTCCACTCATGCCACTCAAGGAGGTTGCATGAGTGGGGGGTAAATAATAATAATAGCATGTTCTTGTATAGCGCTGCTAGTTTTACGTAGCGCTTTACAGAGACATTTTGCAGGCACAGGTCCCTGCCCCATGGAGCTTACAATCTATGTTTTTTTTTGGTCCCTGAGGCACAGGGAAATAAAATGACGCCCAAAGTCACAAGGAGCCGACACCGGGAATTGAACCAGTTTCCCCTACTTCAAACTCAGTGCCAGTCAGTGTTGTCTCACTTAGACACTCCTTCTCCTTAAACCGCACAGGACAGTCTGCCACTGCCTATAACTACTGGGACATACGTGACACGAGGCAGAAAGTATAGTTTGGACCAGCCAAAGTCTAGTGTAGACTAGATACTACACTAGTATCTCTTTAGACTTTTGTATGGGTGTGGTAAAGACGCGCTTGAAAGATGAGGGGAATAAGCCACTGCTTAGAGACCAATTAAACCGGTAGGTAAAGGTAGGAGTTATAGCAAAGGAGAGGAAATGTAAGAGTTGAGAAGAAAAAGGATAACAGGGAGTAATAAAGAAAATTGGAGACTTCTTTAGGTTGAAATGCAGCCACCCAGGTCATACTGTTAGATTCTTTCCATAGGTGTTAATGTTTGTATGTATGCCGTAACATCAATAAATCAATACTTTTTGGTGTGCACCCTATTTGATTAAGCAGGTAACAGTGAATCGCCATACAGAGTGAAGGAAGACATTAAGGAATGAGGCACATAAGATAGTAATAGTATGTATCAAATCCTACTGGCCTTGCCATCATTCTTCTGTACTTTCTATGTGCAGTTGCAATACCTGTGGGGATTTTTTCTGATATGCCGAGGAAAAAAATACATGAACTTGAAAACAAAATGTTCTTACTCTTGTTTTTTTGCTATAAGGGAACGGTACATTCCCACCACACACTTTAGCGTATTACAGTATGCATAATACACAGACCACACTTGTGTGTTTTTATGTAATTGTATTGTGTGTGTGTGTGTGTGTGTGTGTGTGTGTGTGTGTGTGTGTGTGTGTGTGTGTGTGTGTGTGTGTGTGTGTGTGTGTGTGTGTGTGTGTGTGTGTGTGTGTGTGTGTGTATTTGCCCATTGCTTTGGAGTTACAAGGCTCTCTTTCTCTCTCATCCTGCATGGCCTAAGGCCCCTCTTTGATTGCTGTGCTGCTAACAGCAGTAATAAGAGAGAAGCACTGCCAAAATCCAGCCTTTCCAATCTGGCTGTCAGCTCCGTGCAAGTCTCAGATGAAGCAACCTGCGTATTAACCCTTTCCCAGCTAGAAATGCTCATCTGTATGTATAGATGTACTGTATGTGTTTTTATGTGACATTGCAGATTCCTAATCGCCCCACCGATCTTGTAGAACTGTAGATATGCTGCAGTCTGAGATCTTGTTTACTGTACATCAGCTTTCTATACCTTGTAGTTCTGTTAATAATTTGTGTCAGCGCGCATTATTTAATACAGGACTACAAATCACAAAAGGAATGGAACTTTGGAAAACAGAAGTTGTAGTTGGGCAACAAGTCTATTCATGTATTTTTTTTTCCTGAATTTTGGTTCCTTTATTTAGGGATCAACAAGAAACTCTATGTATTGATTATGATATTATGATTAGGCTGGAATACTAACTAGAAGGGGATAAATGCTTTTTTCTTCTACTTTTCTTTTTTTAAATGTCAACTAGGTACAGGCATACCCCGCATTAACGTACGCAATGGGACCGGAGCATGTATGTAAAGCGAAAATGTACTTAAAGTGAAGCACTACCTTTTCCCACTTATCGATGCATGTACTGTACTGCAATCGTCATATACGTGCATAACTGATGTAAATAACGCATTTGTAACAGGCTCTATAGTCTCCTCGCTTGCGCACAGCTTCGGTACAGGTAGGGAGCCGGTATTGCTGTTCAGGACGTGATGACAGGCGCATGCGTGAGCTGCTGTTTGCCTATTGGGCGATATGTACTTACTCGCGAGTGTACTTAAAGTGAGTGTACTTAAAGCGGGGTATGCCTGTATTGTAGTTTAGGGATAGATTTTCTTTGCTTCAGGATTTGCACATCTTTCCCCAACAAAAAAACATTGTTACATACTATACAAATGTAGTAAGACTTACACTCCCCGTGACCATGAGAAGGTGCGAGATGACAGCATTGTGAACACTTGTCACTTTGTTGTCAAATGCTCATCCAGGGATGAGCTTTGGCTCGTCCATGGCCCAGCTATGGTCAGCTGGAATAATTATTTGTGCGGTTATTTCTTATTGCAGTTTAGTATGTGTGGCCGGCAGGGTGTGCACTTAATATCTTTGCCTATGATCCTCCATAGCAGTTAGGGGCCACAGATTACAAATAAATGCTGGGGATTTACACAGTAAAGCAGAGCAATAAGTCTTACTACAACTGTAAGTATGTCACCCAATATACAGATGCAGCGGCCATTATTTTAACTAATCACGCGGTGTATACCTCGGAATACCCATCTGATGGTGCGCAATTTTTTCCAGCCGTACCGCCTTAAGACGCATGTTGACTCTGGTTTTTATCGGCTTCAGAAAATTGCATTTTAGCGCGGACTGCAATACCATTGAGAAACTCAAGTGGGCAATCGCGAGTTGTTGTCTTAAAAATCAAATAGCAATTCAACCTTGTTTTAAATTGTTTAATGTTTTTAATGCTTGGTACTGGATAATCATTTATTTCTATTTCTGTTTTGCATGTGCATGTCTTGGGCTGGGCAAAGATAAAGTGCAGGAAATCCCCCCCCCCATTCTGGCAGGTAAGACACAGTGCTCCAATCCATAACTTGCTATGGTTATACTGTATACAGTATAGAGTTACAGTATATACTGTAGGTATACAGTTATACTGTATGTAGCCTGGTCCCCCAGTTTCACCCTTATCTCCGCTTCGCTGGGAGAGTAAGGGGAGGTAGCAGCATGTGTACGGACCACTCCGGTGCACCGGAGGCTCCGCGGCAGGGCGAGGGTTCAGGGCGCCGCCATGTTGGATATTGGCGCATGCGCAGTGAGCCCGAGGCATATGGCGACGGAGGAAAGGTCGCGCATGCGCTGGAGGGGTTGTGTTAGCCCACAAAGTGTGGGCCAATCAGAGGGGACGTAGCGCATGGGACTACGAGTTCCAGGAGCCTCAGCTGGACCAGGTGACGCCAGGGAGCCTGTAGGGCGACAGGATTGCCGGGAGGAAGAGTTAGGAGGTTGCGCAGGGGAGCATGTTGGGCAGAGAGGACCAGGAGGAGGAAGGAGAAGGAGGTCTGTGTGTAGGGAGGCAAGTAGCCCCTACACTAGGCCCTATACCCCTGGCCCAGTTAGACCCTGTGTCACAGTCAGTGAAGTTGATGCAGGGACAGGCCCTAGGATAGGAACCTGCCCCATTAGAGCAAGTGAGAGAAGTGCTATAGTCAGAGACTGTCGCGAAACTATCACAGAGGTTTGGGATCAGACCTCTACATGCACAGCAGCAGCCGACCGGGTGGGATCACCCTGGAAGTTATCCCTGGAGTGTCTTCATCGTCGGATCCTTTGTGAAGCCCGTTTGCAGGTCTGAGCGCTGGAGTGCTCGGCAAGTAACATCCACAAGTGCACCAACTATAAAACCAGAACATAGTGGCTGCGCAGTCACACACACACATACCGCACTTTGGGGGTGGGATTGTGGTGTGGGGAACCTGGACACGGTGTGGGTGCACGGTGAAGGGGTCGCATCCTGCGAGACGCGGTAGTATAGTGTCTCCTATACAGAGGGACACTCACTGTATGACATACAAGGTTATGGTTATCATTAGTAAAATCATTGGTTCTGTTATATGCTGTGTGCGTAGTGTTATATTATTGTCCTGTGAGGAGCCACTCCCGCGTCGCTGGGAGCCATCACAGGTGGAGGCGCTGCACCTGGTAAGAGGTTATCGGTATTCATATGTGTTGCCCCAGGCTCTCCGTGGCGGAGGCTTAGGCCCTGCGAGCCAACAGGTTAGACAGCATTGGTAGCGTACAGTATTTAGTAGGAAACACGGCTACATGTATACAGTTTGACAGTAGTTATAGTCCCATATTGTGAAATACTCAATGCTTTTAATGCACTTTAATTTGCTAATTTTTTGTTTTCTTTTCAGAGCTGCAGCACTACAGGAAGGGGGGGGGGGGCATGTGCAAAAGTATTGTACTGTGTGTATACGGTTTTAACAGACAGTAATTTACCCTAATCCCCCCTCTCTCAATGACAAAAGAACTACAGACTGCAATGCAGCCACTACGAAGAAGATAAAGACAAGATTGTAAATTTGGAAGAAGTGGCGACCTACTGTATTTTTGTATTAATTTTTCCTTGATTATCCTGCACAAATAAAATTGTTCCTTCTTTAAATTCATGAGAATCAATTGAACATTGTGTGTGGGGGCAGGGGGGGGGGGGCTGGGGGGTTTGATGTGCTACTATTCCAGTTTACAGCAGCTTTGCCAGCCCGGGTGTTATGCAAGCCCCTGTCGAGAAAAAATGGATGTCTTTTATTTTCAGACTTGAAATTCACATTGAATGAGAAGTCCCAGTTAAACAAAGCCTGGAAATTAAACTCTACTCTAATTGATTCAACCTCTAATGAATCGCTCTGGGGGGAGGTGTCGATAAGCAGTTCAATTCACTTTGGTTTGTTAGGCTTAAAGTGTGTGTGTCTGTGGGGGGGGGGGAGGTCTGTATGAAGGATTATTAGTTCAAAGAAATCTTTGAACAGGTCTTCAGAATGTTTAGAACCATCCCCCCCCACCTCCCAAATAAAAATTACAGTATGCCACCCACTTCATAAAGTACAGTATACATAACTGTAGTGTAGAATTAAAAAGCTAGTGATTGATTGTAAGAATAGCAAAAATTGTTATGCAAGCCCATTTCTAGAAAAAAGCGATGTCTGGTTTTTTTTTCAGACTTGAAATTTATGCATGCATGCAGTATGCGTTTCAACAAGGTTCCAATGAGACACATGCATGCGCCTAAGTGTGATGACACGCATATGCGTTTTGAAAGTATTGAATAATAAATAATACATATAGAATAAAAGATATACATTTTTATTTTTGGGGTTTCTTAACAGAGTTAATTACACTGCAAAATGCAACGTCAAACAGTAGTGATGATTACTGCACAATGTAAAAAAATATTGAATATGAAAACATAGCAGCATACTGTGTAAGGTTTTCTATAAAGCTCACAATTATTCTATCCTAATCAATAAAAATTGCACTGTCGCTCTAAATGTTTTGCCTAATTGGATTTTTAAATCAGATTCACAATGCGCAAGCAACGTTTTAAAAAAAGCGATATTAGAGGTCCATCGAAATCCCTCCTTTTGCCTTTTTCAGCTTGATGTCAAAGTTTATTTTCTGGGGGCAAAAAAAATTATGCTATTATTTCCAGCATTGCGCATGCGTCAAGTCACGTCATTGGGAATTAAAGCAGCAGTTCAAGCAATATCCTACAGTACATGTGCGTCTGTATAATGAGAACAAACTTCTAGCAAACCCTAGCTGTAAACCAATTGTATCTACTGATGTAACTGCTCAGTCAATCATATTGCAGGACTACATTTTCAATAATTGTGCAAGAATTGCATTAAATAAACCTTAGCATAGAGATTGATTACAGGAGAATCGATCGATCTGCAGATTACTGTAGCTAATGACTTGTCTGTGTGTATATTGTATTGATGCACATACACTACTGTAATGTATTGGGTTTTTTTTTAAGAATATAAATTTTTTAAACGGCAGCTTGAACTGCATCTTTAAACTTAATACTGTACTGTACATTGTATTTACCTTCATTATTAACATTGCCAAACGGGTGGAAATGAGCCACTGGCACTTCCGTAGTTTACATTATAGTTGACAAGTGATAGCTGGCCTGCTACACCTGTAGTTGACAGCTGATGAAGCTGGAAATCTTTTTGGTACATGCAAGCTTGCTGGTACCTGTACGTGAAATCAGGCTCAGGCTGCAATTTTGCAGGTAATCCAGCGGGGAAAGGTAGCAAGGATTGCCACTTATGGTTGGACCGTTATTGTAAGCCGGTGCTGGCGCTGTTGCCAGCGCTGTTACATTGCTGGATTGGGATTGACGAATCTTATATGGATTAAACCTGACCATTCTCCATTTGAAGTTGCCATGATCAAACATACTGTAAAAATCAGGGACAACACCCCAATACCGTCTTGTATCTCCGGCAGGAGGGGCAATGCGAAAAAAAGACTGATCGCTAATTAAGGGTTTATTATTCTTATCGAACGCTTCCAACCATGAACGTCATGTGAAAATTTGTAAAAATCGTAGTTCAAAATGAAATATTCATATGTTTCTGCTACAGTCGCCATGTTATCTGCTGCAGCATTAATTGCAGAAAATATTTTAAATGCATAACTACAGTAAAGTTTTTTTATACATGTATGGTGTACACATGGTGTACAGTCCAGTCAGCAATTATGCAAGGATACTGTAGGAATGTAGAAAAAAATCACACAGCTTTGAGTTTTATAAGTTTTTATTATGAAGGGCCTAAATTTGATAACGTCTTGAAGGTCGAATCACAATGTACCACTGTGGTACTGTAGACTTGGTTTTTATCTGGTTTGTAAACACCTGTAAATTGACACAGTAGCACAGACAGAACTGTACACATTACAATTTATTCATTTTTGCCACCTGGCGGATACACAAAGAATTGCACCCAAAGAAATCCAAAACCATTCAATTAAAACAGATCAACCGCGCTAAACTGCGGGTGCCTGGTGGTGTGAAGGCGGGAATGCGGCTTAAATACCGCAGAGCACATGAAAAAGGATTCGGGATTTGTTAAAATAATGGCCACTGCATCTGTACTAACAGGTTAAATGTAATAAATGAAGTTTGTTGAACTTTAACATACAGGCATACAGGTACATATTTTGGCAGCACTGTTTTAAAATATAAAGAAAATCCTTTACTAAAACAGTAAGTCATCGTATCAGTGTGGGCCTTATTCACAACCAAGGCCAAAAGTAATGGCTCACTGACTCCCATAACTCAACCCCTTTCGGTTTTCTCATTACCTAACACAAGTTATTATCCATCATTATGAGGAATAGATCAAGGTTTAATGTTTTATTGATGATGTCATACAAAGCAGAAGGGGTCTGAGTTATGAGTCAGTTAGCACATAATTGGCCGCTTCCTAACTGGTGACCTTATGAGTGACATCCATAATGTCAACTTAACAGTTTTTCAGTTTTGTAATCAATTTTTATTTTTGTTAAAGGGCTGTAAGCTTGTAGCGCCCATGTACTCATCTTAGATTCTCTGAGCCTTCAAGTTAGGCTGAGTGATGCACCGAACAATCCAATGCGACATTTAAACAATGAATTCCCAAAACCAGACAAAACGTATACTTTGAAAAATAAATTCTGTGAAGTTATTATATACTTTTCATTGGATGACTTACAGAATTATTTTTTTTAATAGCACCTTTCAATCTCATATTGCTTTATAATTATAATTGATTACCCTAAATAGTGATAACATTTTGTTTTTAGGATTAAATATGATTGTATCAATCATCCATTATCAGATAAATTCATGCAGCCAGCTCTGAGGTGAGATCCTTCAGTATATTTGTAACACTCTGTACTCTGTGTAACAGCTGGGAAAGGGAAGAGAGGAACAATATTATACATTTTTGCAGAATACAGCTGGGTAACCTGAGGAGTTGAATTGCACCAGTGCCTGAGGTGTATATTGAACACATGTGTCCAAGTTCCGTGCTTTAAACACTGAACCACTCCTAGTCCCTAGGAGATTTCCATTGGTTTGTTTGTTAAATGGTCCCTCATCCCTATAAAAACAATTACGCAAAAAACACTTAGCATTCTGTTGCCCTACATAAAAGTCCAAGACATTTCTTTATCAAGCAAATTGAATTAACTCCATGTTATCCATCAATTATTAAATATTTTGGCCTTTAGCATCTGCTCCAAATCAAACAAGGTTTATGTATATAGTAATTTCAGAATGATCTTTTTATAAGAACTTAATTTAATCTTTAGTGTGCAAGGCTGCTCTTAGTGATAAAAGCAAACATAATATACATTGAGAATGGCCAAAATGAGTGTTAGGATATATATCTGTAATGAGGAAATCTGCCTTTAGAATTAAGCACTAATTTGATCTACATTGCAGAGAATTAAAAATGGATCATGGTGCAGTCCTACTTGGCAACAAAGTTAAGAGTTGAAATTAAAAAAAAAAAGTACTCCGTAAAATGTTCAGGGGCTAAAGACAACCTAGCCATCCTTTCCCCACGTGCTGTGAAACATCAGAACTAATTAGATTGTTGTCTTTTTCTATATTAAGGATGCCAGTCTGTCTTTCCTAAGCAGTTTCAAACTCCTTTACTGTCCCCCACCTCCTCTCCTGGGAGGCTGTTGAATAGACCCACCAGCCCTTTAGGGTAAAAGTACTTCCTAGCATTTCCCCTCCTGCCCTTCAACTTTAGAGCAGAATCCTTAGTTCTGACATTCCGCTTTATCCGAAAAATACTTACTTCCTGTACCTTGATAATCTTGGTGTACCCGAAAGTGTCCATCATACAGTATCTCTCCTCTAACTTCTTTGTGCTTTCAGCTGTAATTTTTTAGGTCCTTCAGCATTTTCTATTAAGTGGAACAAATATTTTATTAGCTCTTCTTTGAACTACTACTATATGTTTGCCTTCCTCCAGTCTTGTGTAACTATACTTGATGCGAGTGGCTGGTTGAATAAACTTTTTTCTATCCCTATTTATCTATATTCAGTACATCAGGACTTTCTTCTTTGTAAATAGACTGGTGACCACCTCCATCCTATTCACTTGTGTGCTCCTTGTGACGGTAAGGGCTCTCATAATAACAGTTAAGCCCAACATTGCCCAGCATATGCATGGATATGCAGGATCGCTCCTGTATATCCATCTTATTGTGCCTCATCTGGCAAAAAATCATGTATTTTACACTGTATCTGTGTATCTATAACCCTTTTATTCAATGTATACCTACCTGTGTACTCACTGTAAAAATTTATTTATTTGTTCCCTTCGCGTTTTAGGTTAGTAATACTCTTACCCAGCCTGAACACCAAGAGATCAAAGTTTCGTTGATCGAGGACGGGGAGGTGTAGTGCTGGGAGCACTGTGAGAGTAAGGATGGGTGGTACTCATGTCTGGGAGGTGGTGGCTCACAGAGCAGGGCCTATGTCCATCCCAGAATCTGAGGCACCTATCTCTGTGGGAGACATCTGATCAGCCAGGGGAACCGTTGCTTTGTACAGTATGAGCCCCGTAGGCGTTTTTTCGATTGGCTAGTTCAAAATCCCTGCTCTCGCTTAAGCCCATCACTGTGAAATGTCCTTGCTGCACAATCCCTCCCCTGGCCCGGATTGGCCCATCACAGACGAGCCCACATTCTGTGATGGGCCAACGCACAGCATACGTATTGTGATTGATGGCTACCCCATTTCCAATGCTTTTCTACGGAGACGCGGAAACTATGTAAAAGGTTGCCAATCTCAGCATTCTGGAGTTAGTGGGGTAGCTAAATAAGTGGTGTACTCCGAGGCTTTCCTCGTGACACCCCAGAATGAGGCTCGGTGCCGATTCGAGCATGAACTTCAAACTTGCTTTGTGCACTGGAACTCTTTTGATTGCCTCTGTATCTCCGTGGAGCTTTGCCGGAGACCCAGAGACTGAGGCTTGAGTGCTTTCTTGTGAACGGCATCCCGAGGTCTGGAGATACCAGAACCCTTGTGGATGTGGACGTACTCCTGGGTTAGCCTGCCGAAGCTCTATTTTGTGACTGTGTTGTGCCTGTTGGCTCCAGCCAGAATAAATAAACTTTATTGAATGCCTTTGTTCTGTCTGTTGCCGTGATCCCGGCGGATTGTCCTGGTCTCCCGTGACACTCCTTATCTATGATTCCTTGCTTCCACTCCTGCTGTAGAAAAAAACAGAACATAAACTATATAATTATTTAGGATGTCTGCTTTACATATATCTCCCTCGTCTATCTTTTTGTCTTTAGTCTTACTATTGCTCTTTTGTTTTTTATATCCTTTTAGTTATATACCAAAAAGTGTTGTCCCCCTTCTATCAGTCTGTGATAATTTATTTTGCACCCCTACAGTAATTACTTGCTTTGCATCCTTCTGCCCTATCTAATATAATATAATACTACTTTGTCCTCCTACTTATCAACCTGCTTTTACTTATCTACATGTCTGGACACAAAGAAATTCTGAACATATATGGTTCCGGAGTTCAGCCACTGATAACGCGTATATCAGAAATATTATTTTAATACTGTATCATTTAGTTTTTCTCAATATTCTTATGGTAATTCCTCAGTCTGCGATGCAACAACATATATTACTTTTTAACAATTGTTTCATTATTTCTGATTATGTGAATAATTTTCTAAATGTATATTCAGAAGCCTAACAGTGAACAGCACAAGAACAATTATCCCAGAATCTTCTATACATACTGGTTTCAATAGTAGATTGCTTAAAGCTGTTTATTGCATGAAATGTAGAAATTAGTACATGGTTGTCCTTTTAATGGGCCTCAAATGTATTTTAAATCGTTTTCCATCAAAATGTATATTTTACAGTCAGGTTTATCAAGACCAACAAAATAAAAGCAATTTGCCAAAGAAATAGATCTCTGGTCAGCGTGATTTCAGACTGTGCTTTTGAAATTTTTGAACTTGTGTGGTTCAGAAATACTGTTGCCAACTCTGCAGGACAGAATGACCGAGTTTTCTTCTGTCAGTAGGAAAAAAAAGGTCACAAATCCCATAACGCTTGAAAAGAGTGTAAAAATAAAGCAGGAATGGACACACATGTTCTGCAGACCTGGAACCACTTGGCATCACTGCACAGAAACTACTGAACATAATTTGCTCAAGTTTGTGTTACAAAATAACATCTGGATTGACGAAACACGAGCCATTTTTTTATGCGGATCCTCCCCAAACGTATGACTCAGTAAAAAGGGCCCTTGGTATTACATTCAAAGTAAGGTTACCACGCTATGATAATCACTAGCCAACCTAATCAATTATAGATTAGCCACACACCTTCTCGCTCTGAGATCATGGTGGCGATTTGGTCATAATGATTTAAAGGATAAGCTAAGGCGAAGAGGGCTATGAATGAAGCCAATTGTATAAACACCATATAGACTATGAACGCTTTAATCTTCAACTTACAGTTTAAATTATGTGGAAGAGGTTCAGTTTGATGGACAAGGAATTGGAACATATAACAGCTAGATAAGTACAAAATGTGCATTCAGCGAAATCCAGTCCTGCAGCTCATTATAACGGCTTTTAAGCATCGCAAATATGAATAGAATACCTGCATTGCAGCTAGGGGATTCACATAGTAAAGGAGGCTTTTGCAGTCATTGTGATAGAAATAGTGCACTCTTGCAGCTTTCTGTACAAACAGAAATCGTTGCTCCTCAGCCCACTTACAGGACATATTATATTAGAGTTGAAGTATTCTATTGATCTTTGTTCCGTGCAGATCATCCTATCGTGGTACTTTCCCATACTGCTTTCCAAGTTCCTCCTTGGGGTGGTCGCAACATAATGTTTTGTGGGCCATGCCTCCCCTTTTTTTTAATGCATATCTTTATTAATATAGCCCCATCCATGTACATAGCGCTTTACAGCAGTAACACGTGACATAATGGGAAAAAGGACTTCATACATAAAAAAAAGACATTAATAAAAGGAGCCCCTGCATCGAAGAGCGTACAAGCTAAGTGCTAAGTAGGAATAATTGAGTCAGTACGAGGGTGTCCTGGTAAGTGGGTATGTATGGGGCCATGGTAAATGCATGTGAGATGTATAGTATCAGCCAGCGGAGCTACCCAAGGCTTCATTAAAGAGGTGTGTTTTAAAGGAGGAGTGGCTCAGTAAGTAATGGCACTGACTGGCACTGAGAGTTTGAAGCAGGGGAGCCTGGTTCAATTCCCGGTGTCGTCTCCTTGTGACCCTGGGCAAGTTACTTTATCTCCCTGTGCCTCAGGCACAAACAAAAAAAACATAGATTGTAAGCTCCACGGGGCAGGGTCCTGTGTCTGCAAAATGTCTCTGTAAAGCGCTGCGTACAACTAGCAGCGCTATACAAGAACATGCTATTATTATTAGATGGGCCTTAAAAGTGGAGAGAAATAGTGCTCGTCAGCTATTGAGGGGAAAGGCATTCCAGAGGTGTGGAGCAGTGAATGATAGGTTTTACTGTATATCTCAGTCAACCTTGGTAAAGGTCACGTTAAAAAGAATGAACATTTGAAAACTTCAAGTGTGACGTGGTTTCCTGTTTGGACTGCCCTAATGAGGTATTTGGAAAGTAGCTTTCTGTACAGCAATTATAGTAATCTTCGAAAACACCTGAAAATGCAAGCATTCTCCTAGTCTTCTCTCCAAATTGTCAATACAGCAATCATCTGCAAGTCTTTCTGTTATTAAAAAAAAGGGTTACCAATGGTGCAATGCTCCGTAGTGAAGGTTTAATAATGAATCCTAATGTTCTTTGGTTGGCATCAACCCCAGAATAAGATAGTCGCAGATACTTAATGAGGGGAATTATGTATTTCTTGGAAGCCCATATGCTTTTGGGCAACCCTAGTTAACCACATCCTTGCTGCATGAGCCAGCAATGTATTGTATTGCAATGTCTTACAGGTCCCTGCAGCCTAATAAGGGTTAACATTTTTAAACTCTGTTCTTACCAATGTAAATGTTTCCCCACACACCCTCACCCCTAACCCTCTGCTAACTCATAGCCAAAATCCTGGGATAAAGGCAAGCAAACCCTAAATTGGAACAATGTTCTGAAATCAAACCTCGCTGCCCTGAAATCCCGGCTGACTGTTACATCTCATTAGTTTTAATGAGGCAGCATGGAAATTATGAAATGCCCTCCTCCCTTCACCCCCAGCTTTCTCCGCTGCCACCAAGCGAGAGTTAACTCATTCAGTGCAAGAGATTAAACAGGTAAAGCACTATCTGTAACATATGCAACAGACTAAAACGCTACTTAAATCCCATTCTTTCGAAACAATAAGCAATGTGTTTCTTAGGAAACAAACTTGGTTTGTTTATGAAGTTTAGATAAAGAAAACGTCTGTAGCATACAGTGAAGGCATCTCAAATACAGGGGGTCATGCACTATGCGGCGACAAATTGCATTCGCCAGGGGTTTGAACTCGCCATGTTTTTGGCGTGTTGCCCTCGCATTATGCAGGAAGGGCCGAATCCCTGCGAGAGCAACATTTCAAAACATGGCGATTAGCCAGAGGCGAGACAGCCTGCCTGCCGATAACATGCCGATAAGCCGTTCCCTGCCGAGATCAGCCTGCAGCAGAGAGAAATCCGCCACTCTCTCTGCGCAAACCTCGGCCAAAAAATATATTTTTTTAATCAAAATTTTACTCATAGTGTAGATGTGCAGGGGGTCTCCGGAGCTGAACCGCATTGGTTTAAGGTCCAGGGACCCCTTGCTTCCTAAGACACAGGCCCTGTTATGGGGTGCTGGTATCCCTCTGCATTTAAATGTCCCGATTACATGACCGCGGGATGTAAACAAAGTAGAGGGATACCGGCACCCCATAAAGGGGCCTGTATCTCGGGAAGTAGGGGGTTCCTGGACCTAAATCCAAAGCGGTTCACCTCCGAAGACCCTCTGCACATCTACACTATGAGTAAAACACACATATCAATAAACAATAATTCATTACCATAGCGGCTATCCGCTATGGTAATGAAGCAGCATTAATGTATTTTTAATTATAGTGTATGGGAGCAGGGGGTCCCCTGAGCTGAATCGCATTGATTTCTGGCTCCCCATAACTGCTTCCTGAGTTACAGGCCCCGGTATTGGGTATCGGGTGCCAGTGTCGCCGCCATCTTTATAGCGTCCATGACGCGACGTGGACGCTACAGTATAAAGATGGCGGCGACACTGCCACCGATGCCCCATGCCATGCCGGGCGGGGCCTGTAACTCGGGAAGCAGGGGGTCCCTGAGCCAGAAATCAATGCGGTTCAGCTCATGAGACCCCCTGTTCACTCACAATATTATTAAAAATACACTAATGCTGCTTCATTACCTTAGTGGCTATCCGCTAAGGCAGGGATGAGCAAACTTTTTATGCAGAGCCCCCCTTTTCATTCATGAAATTTATCGGGCCCCCCTGCCTGATGTAAGGAATCACATGAAAAAAAAAACCTTTATTAAACAATATACACAATGTAAATACAAATGTCTAAATACTTATTTCAACAGCTCGCGCCTGCAAAATGAAGCTGCATCCACGCTGACGCTGAGAGCGGTGACATCACCAACTCTCCAAGCATGAGCACAGGGTGTCTCAACATAATTTTGCAAGCACGAGCGGGGGGGCATGGATCAGGGCTATTTTTGTGTGTGGCTGTGTGTGGCTGTGTGGGTGTGTACATTGACTGCTGTTGAGCGCACTTCAAAGTCAATTTTGTTTGTCTCCAGAAGCGCCATGCTTTGGAGACCGTACGCCCCCCAGTTTGCGCATCGCTGCAGTTAATCACAACACAGACACAGCACACACTAATATCACAACACACACACACAATCACAACCAACTGACACAACACAAACACACTCACTCAACACACACACTCACTCAACACACATACACTCAATCAACACACACACTCACTCACTCAACACACACACATACACTCACCACACACTCACTCAACACACACTCAAAACACACTCACAACACACACACTCACAACACACACTCACCACACACACAACACACACTCACAACACACCCTCACAACACACACACTCACTCACTTCACACACTCACTCACTTCAAACACTCACTCACAACACACACACTCACTCACAACAGACACACTCACTCGCTAACAACACACTCACTCACAACCAACACAGGCACAACACACACATACACACTCAATTACAACACACCCAATTACTACAACACACTCAATCACAACCAACACAGGTGCAACACAAACACACTCACTCAACACACACACTCACTCAACACACATACACTCAATCAACACACACACTCACTCACCACACACACATACACTCACCACACACTCACTCAACACACACTCAAAACACACTCACAACACACACACTCACAACACACACTCACCACACACACAACACACACTCACAACACACACTCACAACACACACACTCACTCACTCACTTCACACACTCACTCACTTCACACACTCACTCACAACACACACACTCACTCACAACAGACACACTCACTCGCTAACAACACACTCACTCACAACCAACACAGGCACAACACACACATACACACTCAATTACAACACACCCAATTACTACAACACACTCAATCACAACCAACACAGGCGCAACACACACACTCAATCACAACACACACCCAACACAGACAGACTCAACACACAATCAATCACAACCACACACACATACCCTTAATCACAACACACACTCAATCACAACCAACACAGACACAACACACATACATACACTCAATCACATCCAACACAGGCACAACACACACACACTCAATCACAACACACACCACACACAATCACAATACAGACAGACACAACACAAAATCATAAGTTACACACTTTCACCTGTGGGAGGAAGTACTACTGTAAGCCTGCTCCTGTCCCCCATGTTGCTGAAAATTGGGATGGGTAACACAGGAGGAGAAGGGGATGTCTGTGTGCAGGGAAGTAAAGCCCCGCTCCCTCTGCAAGACACAGAGCAGAGAAGCAGCCTCAGCACAGAGCTTGGCTGCCCGTGAACAGCTTTGCCCGCCCCCAGGTTTCCCCGCATGCAGCCCGTGCACCCCCTAAATAATCTTGTGCCCCCCGGTTTACGCACCGCTGTGCTATGGCAATGAAGGGTTAAAGGCATAATTGCCCCCAATAAACATTGCAATATACAACATACACCCCCTGTACCCCAAACAACCCCTATACCATCTAACATAAAGTACAAATATGTAATTTTTGGGATGCACAGCAATGATACTATAGGCCGGCGGTGGCCCTCGGGTGTTCCCCGCAGGTGTCCCCACGGGCCTGCTGTACCAATTCTGTGCCCCTCAAAAAATAATTTCCAAACACATAAATACTTTTAAACAAAAACACCCCCCCGCCACCTAACACAGTATAGTAATGAGCAAAATTACTATTAACCACATACTGTATGAATAATAGTGCATTTGCGCATTTAAAATACATAAAGCAGAATAAATACAATAAATACATATTGCACTCACCCTTGCCCGGCTGCCACAATGAAGGCCATCCTCATCTTCATCACCGTCATGCCCTCGGGTGCTGCAGAACATACACAAGAATAAAAAGAGCCATTGTAATGTCCCCTAACTCCTTAATCACCTTAGGGGTCTTTAACCACTATTGTCATTAAGGGGTAAACCCGCCCTCACTCACCACTCACCGGGAGGCCTAAACACCCTCCCCACTACCCACAGTGAAGCCTAAACACCCTCACCCACTACCCACTGGGAGGCCTACCCACCCTGGCTTGGGACATTCCCCCCTTCCCCCACCCCCGCTACCCACAAAAAACATCACTATATTTAATAAACAATACATAACCCCCCCACCCGCTGTGCCCCCCCATAAATACATGATTTATTCTTTTACATACAGGGTTAATACCCCAGGCCCACGGAAGTACCCAGTGGTCCAGGCGGGTGTCCGCAGGCCTCACAATCTACCAGTGTATATATATATAACACCAATATACCAATAAATGGTTAAGGATTACGCAAAAATGCAGAAATAAAAACATGAAATCTCAATCTCAAAAACAGCACATTGCTTCAGAAAATTAAACCAGCAGCACATTGCAAAATATATTATATCTCATCTCCCAACAAAACAGCACCTAGACAAATAAATATATACCAAATGGCAATCAAACAATTGCATTGTAGTTTGTACATGATGCAATTAATCTGTGCAACATGTAACACTATGACAAATCAATGTTCAAAATAAAATAAACAATTAACAACAAGATACAATGCCATCCAGAAATCAAATATATATGTGTATATATATAGATGCATGATGAAGCCACTGTACAAATGAATGGGTGAAGGGTGGGTATCGGGCCACGGTGGCTTAACCCCTTAATTACCTTTGCGGTTATTATCCGGTAAGGTGATTAAGGGGTTAATTGATATCTGAATGTATTGGCTATTTATTGGCTATGTATTTTGTTGGCAACGGAGGACAAGGATTTTGCTGGCGACGGGGGCTTCTTATTGATGAGGTCAGTAGAACTTTATTTCTGTAATTATGCTAGTTAATGTGTTTAATAATGGGCAAATAATCTATTATCCCCTATCTGGATAATAGATATTTGGCACATTATTAATGTGTTGGGGGCGGGGGGTGGATGTATGTATTTAATGTATAGGTCCGGTTTATTTTTTGAACATACAGTGTTTGTTCCTTTGGGTTCTCCGAGAGACCTCTGGAGACCACCTGTGGTATCCTCAGGCTTCTTACGGGTATCAGGCTGCGTGGTCCATGGGGGACACCTCCGGGGAAGAACCGGTGGCCTCACATCTGTGGGGGCACCGCGGACCCGTAGGGACCACCTGTGGGTCGCCAGACCCACGTGGGAACCAACGAGGCCCCTCAGACACCTGTGGGTCTGACCCGGGGCTCCCAGACATCCGCGGGCCTACCGTGGGGACCCAATTGTGGCCCACGGTGACCCGCGGAGACCACCTGGTGGGCCATGGCGCCTGGCGGGACCCACAAACAGGCCTACAGACCCTGTATGAAACAAGTTGCTGGTAACCTGTATATCTGTGAGGTGACCCGTCTGGCCCACCGGGGACTGACGTGGGCCTGCGGTATGAACCCTGTATGTCAAAGAATAAATCATGTATTTATGGGGAGGCACAGGGGGTGGGTTATGTATTTAATAAATAGAATGATGTTTTTTTGGGGGCTGTTTATTGTTTTTATTGTGGGTACTGGGGGTGGGGGGAGGGGGTATTGGCCCCAAGGGTATGTGGGTAGGCCTCCCGGCTGGGTAGTGGATGAGGGTGGTTAGGCCTCACGGGATGGGGAGTTAGTGGTGGAGGGTATGTAGGCCTCCCGAATGGTGGGTGAGTGTGGGTTAACCCCTTAATGACTGTAGCGGTTAATAACCGCTATGGTGATTAAGGGGTTAGGGGATATTACATTGGATATTGTGATTGTTGTGTATGTTTTGCAGCATCGGAGGGGGCATGGGCAGAATGAAGATGAGGATGAAGACGGCCTTCATCGTGGGTGCCTGTAAAAGGTAAGCGTAATATATATTGACTGTATTTATTGAAAGTTATATGTATTTACAATGGGCAAATGCATTATTATCCATATGTGGATAATAGTAATTTTGCCCATTACTGTACTGTATGTGTTAGGGGGGTGTATTTAGTTATTAATATTGATTATTATTTTTGGAGGCGCAACATTGTTACCGCAGGCCCGCGGGTACCCAGGGACTCACCAGGGGACCCCCGCACTCCCGCGGGGACCCCCGCTTGGTGAGCCTGGGACCCCCGGACTCCCGCGGGGACCCCCACTTGGTGAGCCGGGGACACCCGCCGGCCTGTTGTATTGGTGTTGCGCATGCAAAAAGGTAAACAAAGAATTTTTTCTAAGTCCTGCTATTTTATCACCAGCCTTTAGCTGGTGAGCTTTATTCAGCGCAACTTTCACGTACGATCAGTTTGCGTTGCTTAGTAAATCCCGCAGAAGGGCAGGATTCAGCGCAAACAGCTGATCGTACGAGAAAAAGTCCGTTTTAGAGCGCAAAGTGCCTGTTTGCGCGGCTTAGTGAATAGCGCTTGGCGAAACTTCAAGTTCTAAGAGCACTTTGCGCTCTTAAAACGACTTATCACAGCTTAGTGCATAGCCCCCTCAGTGTTTACCAGCTCTGACCAGCCCAGCTGCAGAAGAAGGGAGGGGGCATACAGCCTTGAGGAGTGAGATCAGAATTAGAACCGACTTCTCAGCATTCGAGTGTCTGGTGGACTTAGAGATAGAAATAATTTCTCAGATTCAACCCCTTAAAGAATGTATGTATCATTTCATTTTTGTTATGTATTACAAGATTATGTTAATTTAGGTGACACACAGTTACATCATTTGTTATGTATTGCAAACTTACATCAGTTTTAGCATTGTTATGTATTACAAAATGATGTCATATTTAGTGACGTGCAAGCCCCCCATAAAGGGGTGAGCTTTTAGTTTTTAGGGTATACTGCACCGACACACTTTATTCGAGCAAATACCCGGTATGTACCTGGCAGATACCTGGAATAAGCCACTACTAACCTCTGACAAGCCCCGTTGCATTTGCCTTCCCAGCCTGGGTTCATGCCTGGCTGATGGGCGGCTGATCTGTTAAATGATAATGATTAGGATTTAATAGGCTGCAATGCTTCGCGTGTCTACCAGATGGCATAAATTCATGAATTGTAATGCAGTATATATATATGTACTGTGCAGTATTGCAGCCAGCGGGAATAAAATGCTTCAATCCCTGCTTGGAAAATAACTCAATGTACTCGGGCAGAAAACAGTCACAAACCTCAATACACCCGGGTATACCCGAATTCGTGGGACTAGCCAAGCTCGAATAAAGTGTGTCGCCAGTGTAAGTATATGGCATACCGTGTTATCTGGGAGAGAGCTTTTTGTTTTGAAGCTGTCTCCACTGTGTGCACTCTGAATAAACTCATTTGATAACTGTATTTTTGTTGTAACATTTTTACAGCTTTTACACCACAATGGTCCTTTGTGAATTGACCTTGGTACTGAAGAAGTTGTACAACATTGTATCTATTTAGGCAATTCATATTAAAAACTAAATGCAAAGTGTCTGGTGTTCTATTCCATTGTCCAGAGAGGTCCAGAGATGAGTACACCACTGCAGTCCGTGTTCAAAAAGCCCCAAATAACATACGCATTTAATATGGTCAGCAGATGATAAGCTGACCACAGTTGGTCAAATTTATCAATATTTTATCGAAAATTATGACTTTTACAAATTTTCACCAGATGCTCATGGGTGGAAGCATGCGATAAAGAAAAAGTTATGTATCGATCCGCGTTTTTTTTGTATTGCTCCTGCACCCGGAGTTACAGGAGGAGGGTATTGGTGTGTTGCCCCTGATTTTTCCAGTATCTTTAATCATGGAGAGTTCAAAAGGCGAAAGGTCATGGTAAAACCAAATAAGAATCGTCAGTCCCAAGCAAGCAACGCGCCAGCGCCAGCACCGGCTACCAATAATGGTCTGACCGTCTGTGAAAACCTGCTGACTGGCAACCCTTGCTATCTGCCCCCGCCTGGATACCTGCAGCCTGAGCAGGATTTCACGTACAGATACCAGCAAGCTTACATATACCAAAGCGATTTCCAGCTTCATCAGCTGTCAACTACAGGTGTAGCAGGCCCGCTGTCACCTGTCAACTACGTGTATAATCAAGACTACGAGACTGGCAGTGGCTCGGCGACCAACCGAATGGCAAAGTCTATGGTGGGTACAGCTGCCGTATGTAATTATTTTTTTACCATATCAATATCAATGCACAGTAAAGCGATTCTCCTGTAATCAATCGCTTTGCTTATGGTTATTTAGTTCTTTTAGTAACAATTCGCCAAAATGTAGTCCAGCAATATCATTGGCTGAGCAGCTTCTACAGTAGATACTGAACAATTGGTGGACAGCTACTGCTGCGGCCAAGTTTATTCGAGCATTTGCCCGTTCTTGGCCGCAGCAGTATCCTGGCGCGCGCCGCAGGGTGACGGGCGCGCGCCGAAGCAGCGGAAGAGCGCCCTCCGATCGGGGCGCTCTCCCTACCGCTGCCGGGTCCGCCGGGTCCCCCGGAACCCCCTGCCGCCGTCCCGCGATCGCGGGACACCAGGGCTCCCTCGGGGAGCCCTGGACGCGCGTGCAGGGGGCGCTGGCACCCGATGATGCGTGACCGGCTTGCGGAATGAGCCGCACTCGGATAAACTGTGTCGGCAGTGTAGGTGCATGCGCATTGGAAGCTTGTTGAAACGCATATGCGTCTCATCACATCTAGGCGCATGCGTGTATGTGAACAAGAGACGCCATCCGAGAAAATTATTGTTGGGACTGACCGAGGGGACTGCGGGAACTTCTTTAGGGTACAGACTAATTTGAACCTGCCATTACAGTGATACTTGTATTTTTCTTCCTCAGATAAGAAATTTTGTCATCACGCTGAGAACGGCAAATGGAGGGATTTTGATGGATATCGCTTTTTGTACACTGCTGAATCTGAATCAGGGCCATTTTTATTGATTAGGATAGAATTACTGTGAGCTTTATAGAAAACCTGAAACAGTATGCTGTTTTTTTCATAAAGTATACAATACTTTTTTACATACTGTATTGTATAATAAACCCCGAAAATAAAAAGTATGCATTTATTCTTTACATGTACTGCTGCGGCCGAGTTTATTCGAGCATTTGCCCGTTCTCGGCCGCAGCAGTTACCTGGCGCGCGCCGGAGGGTGCCGGGCGCGCGCCGAAGCAGCGGAGGAGAGGCCCGCCAATCGCGGCTTCCCCCTCTCCTCTCCGGGTCCGCCGGGTCCCCCGGAACCCCCTGCCGCCGTCCCCCACATCACGGGACACCAGGTCTCCCTCGGGGAGCCCTGGACGCGCGTGCAGGGGGCGCAGGCACCCGATGACGCGTGACCGCGCATCGGTGACGCGCGGCACGCCGAGGGGATGCCACTTGCAAGCCGGGAAATCTCCCGGCTTGCGGAACTGGCCACACTTCAATAAAGTAATAAGTAAAAACATTTAAGAATACAATTTAAAACAAGCAGCATTTTTTTTATTGGTGGAGTACTGTAAGTAAAAAAACATTCATGGTGTACTGTAAGTAAAAATATTTAAGAATACAATTTAAAACAAGCAGCATTTTTTTGATTAAAGTTCAGCAACTGAAAACATTTGAGAATACAATTTAAAACAAGCAGCAGTACAGTTACTGCAAGTGAAAACATTTACAGGTGTTTGGTGTACAGTAAGTAAAAACATTGACAGTATGAATACAATCCAATCACGCAGCGAATTCGATCCCCAGCAGATCGTCCTTCCAGGGATGATGCCTTGTATGCTGCAAAATGCCATTTATGGAGTCTCTCACGATTTTCATTAAATGCTCGCTAATTGAAACATATCGCCGCAATTCCTCCACAAAAGTCTTCCTTAAATTTTCGGGAAGAGCCTTTTTGGCTCGATTCCCTTCGTAGTTTACATTGTGGGCCCACCCGCAGTACACCACGTAGGGCACGTGGTGCTTGAAAATGTACATGGCATGTTTCTGGGCTACACCACCACTTGCAAACCTATACTTCTCCCTGACTGGCTGGGACAGGTCGCGCAAGATGATGTGGGGCACCGTCTCAATGCAAGCGTATGTGAGTGTGCTCCTGGGAGCAGGTGTGCTTTTGGGAGTGGGTATGCTTCTGGGAGCGGGTGTGCTTGTGGCGGAGGGTGAGGGTAGGTTGTCTGGGAGGATGCTTTCCTCCTGTCTTGGTCGCGTTAACAGTGTTGTCTACTGGCGTGATCTTGACGGGGTTGTCATGTCATCCTCGTCAACGGCATACAGGAACACATATTCTTCTGATGGAGAGGGTACGCTTGGTGATGGAAGGTTGAAGGTCCCATTCATCCCATCTATGCCACCCTCCTGCTCCGGTGTCCAAGATACAGGGGCATGAACTCCAAGCAAATTATGTATCCCCGCTATGTCAGTGTCTATCTTCTCCATCCGTTGATCCATCTTCTCCATCCGTTGATCCATCTTCTCCATCCATTG
Source organism: Ascaphus truei (assembly GCF_040206685.1). Classification (NCBI taxonomy): domain Eukaryota; kingdom Metazoa; phylum Chordata; class Amphibia; order Anura; family Ascaphidae; genus Ascaphus; species Ascaphus truei. The sequence continues at coordinate 9,539,539 of NC_134488.1, forward strand.
ATCCATATTTAGCATGGTCTCTAAAAGAAGATCTATCTTACCAGCATAGAGTTCCCAGGGTTATCGACACTTAACCCATTCAGCATGCGGTCTAACGAGCTGGATCTTCTGCATGGGGTACTGTGGACATCTGGGTGGATGGGTGCTGAAGAGGATGAGATGGGGGTTCCCTGGATATAAGCGTCAGCGTCAGCGATGGGTGATGGAGTAGGTGTCCTGTGTAGTTCCGGGAGGGAAGCGACAGAATCGTCGAAGAGTGATGGAGAAGGTGGCTTGTGGATTTCCGGGAGAGAAGCGGCAGCGTCGTCGAGAAGTGATGAGGAGGTGTCCTCTGGGTTTCCAGGAGAGAAGCGGCAGCGGTGGCGAGAGCTGATAGAGAAGGTGTGCTCTGGGTTTCCGGGAGAGAAGCGGCAGCGGCGGCGAGGGCTGATGGAGAAGGTGACCATTTGTTTTGCTTCGAGTGTACATCACCAAATTTCTTCTTGACATAATAAGGCTTCTTTAAAGCCATACCTGTAGCCTTTGGAGTCATCAGAAGGTTTTCTTTATTAGCCTTAGCCTTTCGCTTTGACCTTGGCTTGGAAACGGCTGCCGCCTTTCGCTTTTTCGGCATGACAGGCATGGCAGAAGCGAGTGTGTTCCTGCGTCCGCAGAATCGGGGTTGATCCATGGAAGCAGATGGCACAATGCAGTATCTGGACAAGGGCAAGTTCAGATATTTGAAAGTGAGTTGCACCTCTTTCCTTAATTATCACTCACTTCATTATTACTCATTATGACTCACACACTCACAACCTCCTCATTACAGTACACACACACACACACACACACACACACACACACACACACACACACACACACACACACACACACACACACACACACACACACACACACACACACACACACACACACACACACACATTAATATTACTGTATCATATACAGTGTATACTGTATGTTATATATATATGTATATGTAACAGTGTTTCCCCCCTCCCCCCATCTCATATTGGCCCCTTACGTGAGGAAACTACAGTGTGGTGCACCTGCTGGCTTACAGGACTCCTGAGTCTCCCGCTTGATGGTATCGGGAATTACATCAGGAATGGTTCGTGAGGTAATGCTGAGAACTACTCACTTCTGGTACAGCGCCTCCATCTCTCCCAGGTCCCCATGAAAGCAGGGAGGAGTCTCTGGAAGAGAACCTCTGGGTGCAGCTTCTCCCTGAATGACTCCACTCTCAGGCAAGAAGGTTCTTTCAAATTGGACATTCTTTATTGGCATCTTGACTGGCAGACTGCCCATCATTGTGGCCGGTCTCTAGCCGCACATCATCAAGGTTGCCCACCTCAAGGAAGTCCCTGGACACCACTCCTAGTCATGGCCCTAGAAGCTGTCTTTGCTCTTCCCTTACTCTCTAATAGAGTAAGGGGAATAGTCTTCCCACCTCTCCCCTAAGGGAGGGCCACAATCCTTGCCAGAGCCCTGGCACTGTGTTGGGTCAGACAGTCTCATTCAAGTGGGATGAGACACTCACACACACTTCAACACACTAAATTCAGGAAGTGATGCGTACTATATAGCTCCAGTAGGCACCACCCCTGTGTCACTGTAAGTTGACACAGAGCATGATGTCACTTCCTTCACTACACAATACACATCACAGGGGATGAGGGCAAATCTCATGATTACTCCTGGCAAACCTGCCCTTTTAACAGGAATTATTGCATAGGAGGAGAGAGGCATGTAACCGCAAAATTACACAGGGCTACAATCTCCCACTGGTGGATCCAATGGTCTCCACTTGGTCTTAAATTTGCAGAGCCTTCCTTCAAAGAGGCAACTGCAAAACATACAAGAACAACAATATATCAATACAAAAATACATTGGCACACACCATAAATAATTCAACATAATGTCTAATCACCATAACCGCATTACTGTATTCAGAACCATCATATTACTACTAAGATTACTCCCTAGGAGAATCCAAACCTCAATATTAATGTCTGGGGTCAGGCTTCTTTACCTCTCGCCCGTTGTGATCAATTATTGTAATACTGTATGATCTAGGTGGCCCATTTTCTGGTCTATACTCCATCTTATGCATGTAAATGTTGCGCCCAACACTCCAAATCCTCATCAAATAACACATCCTAGACTCTGTTCTGTGTTCAGAGTAACTAGATTTGGACTTGAGGTAGTCCTCCACTGCTTCCCTTAGCCAGGTACCCCGATTGTCCTCTATCTCCTGCATTAGAGGCTCGGGAACATAAGGATATTCCAATCCATGAGATTGCTTATATCTCGCTACTATGGCCCTCTCAGTCCTGCTTATCCTCACTAGCTTCTTATTCCCTGCTTTGCCTGGCAGGACCCAAGACAGTGGTTCTTCAGGGGCAATAACATCATATACAGTAGTATAGATGAACCCCTTGGGGTGACTATTCCCTTCTGGATTTCATCCCACCTTCTCACTAACTCCTCATGGCTTTCCTCAGCCGAGTATTCACCCACATCCCACCAGTGATCAACTACCTCTCCCCCCATTAAGATAAATCTGGTGCGGTCTAACCACTCAGCATACCCCTCATACAACAGAGCCCACCACTTGGTAGTATGCTCCGAGGACTGCTTCTTTACTGTTAACGCAGTCTAAGACTCCTCAGTCTCTCCACCAGAAGAGACACCAGATGTAGTATTTGAACAGGAGGCCGTCCATAACGTTTTGGCCTCACCCTTACAATATGGGTATAAGTAGTGGGAATTATTTTCGGATATCACAGCAGGAATTACTTCCCTCTCTGACCCCTCATCAGACGTAAGGGTACCTTCGCAGGGGACCTACAGCGAGGTTCCAGGTTCTCGCTGCGGTTGCAGTCCTCAGCGCCATCCTTCTTAGGCACCATCGCTGGTAGTGATCCCCATTCTCCGGGATCGACCTCCTCCTTCTTGACTCTTGGCAAGGCCCCAGCCGTCAGCATGGCTGTATCTCCTCCCGCCTCCGTGGCGTGCCCAGGCACGAACGGCTCCACTACCCACAAGTAATGGATGCCGCATTGAGGGCATCTCGCCGTGGTGCTGGCTTCTCCGCCCGGTAGCCCGCACTGCATACACAGGCACCGCAGTATCTCTCTATCACCCGTCTTCACTACCAGGAAGCCTCCTGGGAGTTGATAGGGGTGTATGTCAAAGTCCGCCATGACACAGTTAGTAGTTGCACTGGTTAAGGGAGACACACGGCACAGCAGTCTCTCTTGCTCACCAGCTCTTCGCAACTGAGGAACAGGAAGCGCACATCCAGCTCCTCCCTCAGACAGTTCAGTCTTCCATTGGCAGATGCAGGGACCCCTCCCTCTGGTGGAGATTAGAGGAGGGTCCCACAGCTTCACGTCATGACCCAGAATCGGCTCTGAGCCTGTCACATCCCAGGAGGGCACGGCCACTGCTTTCGCACCACTTCCCCGATCAGGGTGAAGTTCTCTTTTTCACGCCACACCCGGCCAGGCTCTTGCAAAATCACTTTCTGCACACAGCCACGCGGTCTCCCAGGGAAGCGGGAGCCGCCATTTCGGATCGCTCTGCAATCCCTACTAACAGCAGTGGTGACTTGAGTAGTAATCACCGCCTGACAATCAGATACTCCATCAGCCTCCTCACAAATAATTGCAATGTCCTCACAGCTATCCTCCAGGGTGGCACCCCAGGAATTCAGGCAGGACAATAAAGGTGCGGCTACAGCTTTCGCGCCACTCCACAGGAAACTTGCAAAAGTCATTTCTGCATTTTGTACCTCCGTTGTGCACACAGCACGTGCGCTTCCCATCTCTGGCGCGAACCGCCATTTTGGCACCGCGCCGGACATCATCACTTATAGTCGACATCTTTACTTTTCTTTTGCAATCGCACATGGTACTCCTCTGCTGGGCAGTCGCCATTTCGATGCAATAAAGTATGCCAGTGCACCTCTACATGTATCTCAGTGTGTCTCCTCAGTTGAATGCACTACATCAGGCTAGGCTAAACTCTTTCTGTGTATTCTGTACACGATATCATTCCAGTATGTGTGCTCTGTAGTTAGTAGTCTGGTTATTGGCTAGAAGTACTCTGGGCTTCTCCATGCAATACTTAGGGCGTCACCTACTGTTGGCTACACCTAGCGCAGACAATCCCTGGAGTTCCTCACCCGCGTTAACCAGGCTACTCCCCTAAGGCATCCTACGACTAGCTGCCTCAAGGTGACTAGAACAGCAATAGCCCTGTCTCTAGATCTACTTTACACCATACAGGGCTCTAGGGTGTGCTTTGTGAGCAGACATCCCACCCCTGACTACCCCTAGGCTCCCTTCCATTCCGCAGCACTGTCCTGGTAGCATACATGTTCCTTTCCTACAGTTCGCCTAGCTAAAGCCTGTCCTGATGATCTCAGCAGCGCCTCCAAAAATTTAACGATGTTTCCCCCCCCCCCCAATCTCATATTGGCCCCTTACGTGAGGAAACTGCCCCATGTTACATGTACTACAGTGTGGTACACCTGCTGGCTTACAAGACTCCTGAGTCTCCCCCTTGATGGTATAGGGAATTACATCAGGACTGGCTCGTGAGGTAATGCTGAGAACTACTCACTTCTGGTACAGCGCCTCCATCTCTCCCAGGTCCCCACGACAGCAGGGAGGAGTCTCTGGAAGAGAACCTCTGGGTGCAGCTTCTCCCTGAATGACTCCACTCTCAGGCAAGAAGGTTCTTTCAAATTGGACATTCTTCATTGGCATCTTGAATGGCAGACTGCCCATCATTGCGGCCGGTCTCTAGCCGCTCATCATCAAGGTTGCCCACCTCAAGGAAGTCCCTGGACACCACTCCTAGTCAGGGCCCTAGAATCTGTCCTGCTCTTCCTTTACTCTCTAATAGAGTAAGGGGAATAGTCTGCCCACCTCTCCCCTAAGGGAGGACCACAATCCTTGCCAGAGCCCTGGCACTGTGTTGGGTCAGACAGTCTCATTCAAGTGGGATGAGACACTCACACACTTCAACACACTAAATTCAGGAAGTGATGCGTACTATATAGCTCCAGTAGGCACCACCCCTGTGTCACTGTAAGTGGACACAGAGCATGATGTCACTTCCTTCACTACACAATACACATCACAGGGGATGAGGGCAAACCTCATGATTACTCCTGGCAAACCTGCCCTTTTGACAGGAATTATTGCACAGGAGGAGAGAGGCATGTAACCCCAAAATTACACAGGGCTACAATATATATTGTTATCGCTGTATATTTATATAACTCTATTCTATATCTGTATCTATTATTATTGTTATCGCTGTATATTTTATAACTATTATATTACAGTATTATATATATTTAGCTAAACTGTATTATTAATTATTAATTAATTATTAATTATGTACTGTTTTTGTGGGTTACTGTAACGTATTGTTGTTTCCTGTAGGGAGACAACTCTTCTGGTTGACCAAATAAGTGAAGAGAATGATGAGAAGAGTGCCTTAAGGGTCAAAGACACTCTGCATAAAAATCACAATCTAACCGTATCAGAGACCAGCATCAAGAAGATGAGACGCAGAATTGGTTGGAAATATGGACGTGTGAGGTTAGTACTGGACAGTACAGGAGGTCAAAGTGTGGTTTAATAAACTGTACCTATAAAATTATTCCTTGTCATTACAGAGCATACCCTATGATAAGGGACGTCAACAAGATCAAGAGAGTGGTCCAGACACAGGCATGGATTGATAGTGGTGAAACTTTTCAGGATTGCATCTTTACTGACGAGTCTACTGTATCGCTGGAGAGATTTGCATTCCACAAAAAAGGACGCATATCTATGAAGCCGTGTCTAAAACACCCAGTGAAGATGCATGTGTGGGGTGCCATCTCTAGGCGTGGACCAGGATGCATCGTCATCTTTGATGGTAAAATAAGGCCCAAACTCACACGCTGTTGCCTTATGCACTGTACTAGTGTGCATTATTTTGAGCACTTTTCTTGTTAAAGGAATCATGAATAAAGTTTTTTTCCAAGAGCAAATAGTGCCAGAGTTTGTGGAATACATCACACGTGAATTCCCAGATGGTCACCATTTCTACCAGGACAACGATCCAAAGCATACCGCGTCATCTGCACATATTCTTGCCTGCGGTATCAACTGGGTGAAGATGCCAGCGGAGTAAGTACGGTAACCGTGTCTCATTTTTTTCCCACTGTTTACTGTGTATCTCTTTAACTATTTTTTCCCTCTTTTTCCCCCCCCTCCAATGACAGATCACCAGACTTCAATCCTATCGAAATGGTCTGGCATCAGCTAAAGGATTATATCCGCAAAGTGGTGAAACCCTCCAAAAAGGATGAGTTGGCGAAAGGCATAATGAGTTTTTGGAACGATGTACTCACCGTGGAACGATGTAATAAATATATCGGCCATATTGCCACTGTGTTGCCATTGTGATACAGCGTAATGGGCATGCATCAGGAAGGTAGTATGGTACAGTACTGTACTGTAGCATGGTAAGTATACAGGTAAGTATGGCACAGATTGTTTTACAGTATACACCATGCGCTTGACTGCACTTATATTTTTTTCCAAAGAGAGCAGCACTCCCAATCTTGTTACAAAGTATTTTACAGTAGTCATACTGTACAGTAGTTCCAGTATACAGTAGTCCAATATGGAGTAGCAATAATGTACACAATGCCATTATATGCACTTACTGTAACTGCACTAATTGTTTCTTTCCTTTTCACAGAGAGCTGCACTAAAAAAGGGCGGCCAGGGGAAGGGGGGGTTTCATGTGTAAATTGTGTGAACTGTGTGTATAGTGTATCTATAGTACACACATTTACACAAAAAAAACCCTCTCTCTATGAACCACAGAATGCAATGTGGCCATGACGAAGAAGAGAAAGAAAAAAATTTGTATTACTGTTTTTATTTTTTTAAATATGCATTATTATTCTTTGTATTTTTCAGTCTTCCATGATTATCCACCGGCCCTCAATTTTCAACTGACAGAAGAACTACAGTACATGTACAGTACAAAGAAGATAAAGACTGCATTTTATATTATTCATGCTTATTTGTATTTTTTATTCCTGATAAAATAAAATAAATATTTCATTACTGTACAGTACATTCATGATAAGCATAATCATTGAAAGCCCCCCCCCCCCCCAAAGAAAAAGAAAGAATTACAAAAATTGGTAATTTATCAAGAACATGATTCAGATGATGTTTTTTTTAAATCTCTTTTTTTCCTTTGAACTTTAAATTCACTTTGAATGTGTGTGGGGGGGGATTCTTGAATAAGGCTTTGGGTTTGTGTGTGAAGTGCTTAGGGGTTGGCTACACTACTTACTGTAGTTGCCAAGAAGGGCTAATCAGAATAACATATTAAATTCGACAGAGGATTGTCACACGTGCGCATGCTTTACCCTAAACAAAGCCTCAAAGGATTGGAGGGGGGTGCATTAATTAATAATCAACAAGGTCTCAAAGAGAATTGCACGCAGGCGCAGAGATGGGACGATTAAAAACACAAAGCCAACCATTAGAACATGAATGGTCTGTGTCGATAAGAAGTGGAACTTAAATCCTTGAGTGGGGGTGGGGGGGTTAAAGCTGCATGAAGGATTAGCTGTACTGTCGTTCAAAGAAATATTTTCAACAGGTCATGGTAATGTTTTGATCCTCACACCCCCAAATACATTAAAATCACATAAATAAAGCATGTGCATGACTAGTGTCGCATTAAAAAGCTAGAGTGCCGATTGAATATCAGAATATAAAGAATTTTTATGCAGGCACTTGTCTGGAATCGAAACTAAAAAAAAACAAACACACAAAAAATAAAAAATAAAAATTCAGACTTGAACTTCTTCAGTATATGAATGTGAAGTTACACACGCATGCGCATTAATGTGACACCAGGCTCTCTACGTTATACAGTACACGCAGGAATGTGATGACAGGTTCGGGAAGATTGAAGATAGAAAGCCATAAATTCCAAGGAATGGTGTGGGAGATATGTACTGTAGATAAGAAGTAGATAAGAAGTTGTATGCTGTATGCGCCGAAAATGTGATATTGTAACACGCCTATGCGTTTCATTTTACAATTACAGTACTACGAGCGCACACACAGACTTGCAGAGAATGTACGGTTGTACTGTACTGTAGGTTGAATTGCTATTAGACTTTTAAGACAACAGCTCGCGAACGCCCACCTGTATTTTTAGACGGTATTGAAGTATAGCAGACAGCGCTAAAAATCCGAGCGCTAATATACTGGAAACCTCTCCGGAAAAAAAGAAAACAGACCGCATATGCCCGCGTCTTGTCAGAGCGACGCGGCTACGGCCGCATTAGGATAAAGGCGGCCGCAGCTGTAGTTAGAAAAGCCCAGGAATCTTTGAATGGCTTTGAGAGAAGTGGGAAGTGGCCAGGCCAAGACTGCTTTAAGTTTGGTGAGATCCATGTAGAAACCAGAATCAGAAATTATGTATCCTAAAAATGCTGTGGAGGTTTGGTGAAATTGGCATTTCTCCAACTTGGCATAGAGGTGATTCTCGTGGAGGCATACCAGTACCTGCTTGCCATGGTAGATATGTTCCGGAAGAGATTTAGAAAAAATCAGGATATCATCGAGATACACAATAAGGAATTGATTGAGAAGGTCTCTGAAAATCTCGTTTACAAAAGCTTGAAAAACCGTTGGGGCATTGCAGAGGCCAAACGGCATGACCAAGTATTCATAGTGGCCGTCTCGTGTGTTGAGTGCCGTTTTCCACTCGTCGCCCTGACGAATCCTTACCAAGTTATAGGCGCCCCGCAGGTCCAGTTTAGTGAAGATGGTACTGCACCGACACACTTTATTCGAGCAAATGCCCAGTTTGTACCTGGCAGATACCTTGAATCCGCCGCTGCTCACCTCTTGCATGCTTCGTTGCGTTTGCCTTACCAGCCACGGTTCATGCCTTGCCTGGCTGACGGGGGCCTGATCTGTTAAATGATAATGAGAAGGATTTACTAGGCTGCAATGTTTCGCTTGTCCACCAGATGGCATAAACTCATGACTTAAGTAATGTGTGGGCTTTGCAAGTTGTTTCGTTTAAAAAAAGATACTTTATCCCAGTACAGTATGCTATTGTAACTTGTCCTTGAGACTGAAGGAAGACGTTGCAAAAAATGTATCAATTTAGGCTTTACATACTGTATTAAATAAAGACAAAGACCATTTTCGCTTACACTATTCTCCAGAGACATGAGTGTTCAAATGCAGCCCGTGTTCCAAAAACCTGACAGAAGTTATGCTTATTTGATATGGGCCGCTATTAATGCAACAGAGGATAAGATGGCAACAGTTGTTCAAATTTATCAGTATTTTATCGAAAACTATGACTTTTACAGATTTTCGCCAACTCCTCATTTGTGAAAGCGGGCAATAAGGAAAGGTTATGTAGTGACCCCTGTTTTCACCGTATTGAGCCCCAATTTGTTGGAGGGTATTGGTGTGTCACAGGGTTTTTCCCGTATCTATGATAATGGAGGCGGCAAAAGGCAAAGGGTCGTGTTAAAACCAAATAAGAAGCGACAGTCCCTGCCAAGCAATACGCCAGAACCAGAACCAGCACCAGCACCAGCTTATCATGATGGTCCCGCCGCCAGTGACAACCCTGAGATGGATTTCGCAGCCAGTTTTGATGAAGCTTGCATGTACCTAAGCGATTTCCCGCTGACTACAGATGGGCTAGTCCCTCTGCAAACTATCGACGTGGGTGATGATGAAAGCTGGACTGGCAGTGGCCCGGCGACGGCGCAAGCTGAATGGGAAATTCAGTAATACAGTATGGTGAGTACTGTATTGTTGCCGTATTATTTTGGTGGGGCAGGCTGGGTACTTCTTTAGGGGGCTGACCATTACTGTACATTAAAACTTTTCATTTTGTTTTTCCTCAGAAAAGAAAATGGCTAATGGGGGTATTTCGATGGATACAGTAATATTGTGCTGTACAGTATGCTGATGTTTTCCAGCCGAACAGTATACTGTGTAATAAACCCGAATAAATAAAACTATGCATTTATTCTACAGTACATGTTCAGTAAATTACTGCACATACTGGGGGCGAGATGTGTTTGCAGCAGAGAGAGAGATTTAATAATATTGTACAGTGAGCAGGGGGTTCCCTGACCCCCCCTGCTCCTGATCAATATTATTACAAATACGGAAAATGCTGCGTCATTACCATAGCGGATAGCCGCTAAGGCAATGAAGGGGTTAACCCACCGTGCCCGCTTTATTGTGTGTAGTGGGGATGGGTGAGGGGGGTATTTGGCCCTTAGTGTGAGTTTAGGACTTGCGGGAGGGGGGGGGGTTGCGGGTGCACTTAACCCCTTCACAACCGTAGCAGTTAATACCGCTACCGTCATGAAGGTGTTAAGCCCTCCCGCTAACCCCCCCCCCCCGCAAGCCCTCCCCAACCATCGTTGGGGCTAATACCCCATTCACCCACCCTCCCGCTACCCACAATAAAAAAATACACACACACACAGCAGCCACCAAAAAATAATTAAATAAATATAAATAAATAAATAAATAAATAAATAAATGACAATAAATACATTTGAAATACATTTTTATTGATAGTGTAGATGTGCAGGGGGTCTCCGGAGCTGAATCACGTTGGTTTTAGGTCTGGGGACCCCGTGCCCCCCGAGATACAGGCCCCTTTAGGGGGTGCCGGTATCCCTCTGCGTTTCAAGGCCCCGATCACGTGACCGCGGCCTGTAAACCAAGCAGAGCAGAGGGATACCGGCACCCCCTAAAGGGGCCTGTATCTCGGGGGGCACGGGGTCCCCAGACCTGAAACCTGTGCGCTTCTGCTCTGGAGACCCTCTGCACATGTACAGTATCAATAAAACACATACAATATACAGTATAAATAAACACTCGTTCTTTACCTTAGCGTCTATGCGCTATGGTAAAGAAGCATCATTTGTGTATTTTAATAATATTGTACAGTGAGCAGGGGGTTCCCTAAGCCAGAAATTAATGCTCAGGGACCCCCCCCTGCTCCTGATCAATATTATTAAAAATACGGAAAATGCTGCGTCATTACCATAGCGGATAGCCGCTAAGGCAATGAAGGGGTTAACCCACCGTGCCCGCTTTATTGTGTGTAGTGGGGATGGGTGAGGGGGGTATTTGGCCCTTGGTGTGAGTTTAGGACTTGCGGGAGGGGGGGGGGTTGCGGGTGCACTTAACCCCTTCACGACCGTAGCAGTTAATACCGCTACGGTCATGAAGGGGTTAAGCCCTCCCGCTACCCCCCCCCGCACGCCCTCCCCAACCATAGTTGGGGCTAATACCCCATTCACCCACCCTCCCGCTACCCACAATAAAAAAATACACACACACACAGCAGCCACCAAAAAATAATTAAATAAATATAAATAAATAAATAAATAAATGACAATAAATACATTTGAAATACATTTTTATTGATAGTGTAGATGTGCAGGGGGTCTCCGGAGCTGAATCGCGTTGGTTTTAGGTCTGGGGACCCCGTGCCCCCCGAGATACAGGCCCCTTTAGGGGGTGCCGGTATCCCTCTGCGTTTCAAGGCCCCGATCACGTGACCGCGGCCTGTAAACCAAGCAGAGCAGAGGGATACCGGCACCCCCTAAAGGGGCCTGTATCTCGGGGGGCACGGGGTCCCCAGACCTGAAACCTGTGCGCTTCTGCTCTGGAGACCCTCTGCACATGTACAGTATCACTAAAACACATACAATATACAGTATAAATAAACACTCGTTCTTTACCTTAGCGTCTATGCGCTATGGTAAAGAAGCATCATTTGTGTATTTTAATAATATTGTACAGTGAGCAGGGGGTTCCCTGAGCCAGAAATTAATGCTCATGGACCCCCCCTGCTCCAGATCAATATTATTAAAAATACGGAAAATGCTGCGTCATTACCATAGCGGATAGCCGCTAAGGCAATGAAGGGGTTAAGGCATAATAAACAATTAATTATTTACAATACATATTTTTCACGTCTGTGTTAAAACTCCCTGCCTTCTCTCTAATCTATTGTAAAAAACCCTCCCCCTATTCTCGCTTTTAAAACGCCCTGCCTTCTCTGTAATCTATGTAAAACCCCCTCCCCCTATCCCCCTATTGTGTGTGTGCGTTAAGCTTCCCTGCAATCTATGTAAAAAAACCTCCCCCTATTGTGTGTGTGTGTTAAATCTGCCTGGCCTGTGTTTCTGAGTGCTGAGTGCTCTGCGTTAAAGGCCCCGATCACGTGATCGCGGCCTGTAAACCAAGCAGAGCAGAGGGATACCGGCACCCCCTAAAGGGGTGGGTCAGCTCCGGAGACCCCCTGCACATCTACACTATCAATAAAAATGTATTTCAAATGTATTTATTGTCATTTATTTATTTATTTATTTACATTTATTTATTAATTGTGCTGCTGCTGCAAGTCCTAAACTCACACCAAGGGCCAAACACCCCCCTCACCCCCAATAAAAAAAATTCACGCACAGCAGCCCCACAATTAATAAATAAATCTAAATAAATAAATAAATAAATACATGAAGAGAAATAAATATATACTGTACAGTATATACTGTATATATACTGGATATATATATATACATTATACAGTATATATAATAACAATCCCTATACAGTACATATACAGTATATACTGTGTACAGTATATATATACTGTATACATATATATATATATATTGTATAGTATACAGTATACAGTATAGACACACAGATGATGAACCAATATACAAATACTGTACATGTAGAATGGTTATCAAAATCATACTGTCCTACAAATAACGCATCTCTATACAGTACAGACAATAATAATAATAATCCATTTAATAATCCTAACTGATTTTACAATATAAAACATAACATTCCAATCCACACAGTACATTGCATTTACATTGTATACTGTAAATGATGCATACTGTAGCATTAAATCTATGCACCATATACTGTACATTCTGCAAATGAATGTTAACAATATAATTGCAAGCTACTCTACCAGTAAATACAAACACTTTCAAACAAGTCAACTACAGTATTTTAACCAATCAAGTAAACCAAAATCAATATATACTGTAAGTACCAACCAGAAAAGACAATTTAAAACCAAAGCTAACCCTTACAATACCAAGGATTACATCTATATAATTGTAAAAAACCTTATACATTATACACAGCATTGTTTAAAGCCCCCTCCCCCCTAATGTTTCTGTTAAGCAGATTACACTGAAGGGAGAGAGATATAAAGGCCTAAAGCCCCTTCCCCCCTAATGTTTCTGTTAAACAGATTACAATGAAGGGAGAGAGATATAAAGGCCTAAAGCCCCTTCCCCCTTAATGTTTCTGTTAAACAGATTACAATGAAGGGAGAGAGATATAAAGGCCTAAAGCCCCTTCCCCCCTAATGTTTCTGTTAAACAGATTATAATGAAGGGAGAGAGATATAAAGGCCTAAAGCCTTACCTGCATTGGTAAACCCTCCCTGCATTGGTAAACCCTCCCTGCATTGATGTCGTGCAGTGTATGTAAATGTGGGGAGGGGGGGGACCCAATGTGCATAATGTACTGTGAGGTCTAACCACCCTCACCCCCTACCCACATACTGTACCGTTACCTCCCCCCCCCCATCCTGGCCATGGCCCCTCACGCACAGCAGCTCCACAATTAATAAATAAATCTAAATAAATACATGAAGAGAAATAAATATATACTGTACTGTAAGTGCCCGCTTTATTGTGTGTAGTGGGGGTGGGTGACGGGGTTTATAAATGTGAGTTTATAAATAAAATAAAGAATATTATTTCTAGGGGCCCTAGAACAGAAGTTCCCACGCCAATTTCGTGCTCATTGCTCTTTTTTTGCTCTTTTTTTACAATGTTGCTGGTCTTGCGGCTTTGCAGTCTGCAAGCAAAAAGCGCGAAGTGTATGAAGTCTGGGTGAGCGCTTTCCACATTTGATGCCTACGGCACCTTCCCATTTCTACACACTTCAATACCTGCACAGTTGTTAGCGCTTTCCATCCCAGCTACCATTCTGGATATTCACCTCTCACAGGCCATTCTTGCCCGAGTCTGTCCTATCAGACAGGGGCATTAACCTGTATCCACACCACCTGGACAATTTCTCTCTGTCAGAGACTTGTGCTATTTATTTTATATATTTTTGTGTAATTATTCATGCAATTTTATGCTCATTTCATATGTGGTTTTCAACATAAAGTGGCTGCTGGGCCTGATCCTAACTCATATAGCGCTTCCCTGTTTGTTTGTTTATTGCAAGCAAAAAGCAGTTTGTAGTACTGAGTGTGAGATAAATTACTGTATTTATCAGTGTTGATCAAAGAGAGTTGATCAGAAGTATTCCCCTTATATACAGCACTCTATTGTCATTCATACAGTACTGTATACTGTAGTAAAGGGTAGACAACACATGGTCTTGCAGTATACTGTATTACTAAAAATCTGTCAGGTTGACCAGAATCACTGCGGATATCGGAAAATAATACAATTTTATTAATTCTACGTAGAATTAATAAAATTGTATTATTTTCCGATATCCGCAGTGATTCTGGTCAACCTGACAGATTTTTAGTAATACAGTATACTGCAAGACCATGTGTTGTCTACCCTTTACTACAGTATACAGTACTGTATGAATGACAATAGAGTGCTGTACTGTATACTTTATAAGGGGAATCCTTCTGATCAACTCTCTTTGATCAATACTGATAAATACAGTATCATATTTATACCCCTTTAGCACCTGTCATTCCATCCTATGCACCCATTTACTGTACAATGGTGATTGCGGTCGTATTCACGTACTTTATGTGAGATAAATTAACCAGTTCTTTTATTGCTGAAGTCGCCACAAAAAACTTTTATTTACAAATACAGTACAATACAATGGTGAAACATTTCAAGTTAACAGCAATTCAAAACCTCAACACACTAATACACCCAGCTCCTCCTGTCAGTAACGCAGCTCAGGCCCCAGTGTTACTACAGTATGTGTAATACTAATACACCCAGCTCCTCCCGTCAGTAACGCAGCTCAGGCCCCAGAGTGACTACTGTATGTATAATACTAATACACCCAGCTCCTCCCGTCAGTAACGCAGCTCAGGCCCCAGCGTGACTATGTGTAATACTAATACACCTACGTAGAATTGACCAGAATCACTGCGGATATCGGAAAATAATACAATTTTATTAATTCTACGTAGAATTAATAAAATTGTATTATTTTCCGATATCCGCAGTGATTCTGGTCAACCTGACAGATTTGTAGTAATACAGTATACTGCAAGACCATGTGTTGTCTACCCTTTACTACAGTATACAGTACTGTATGAATGACAATAGAGTGCTGTACTGTATACTTTATAAGGGGAATCCTTCTGATCAACTCTCTTTGATCAATACTGATAAATACAGTATCGTATTTATACCCCTTTAGCACCTGTCGTTCCATCCTATGCACCCATTTACTGTACAATGGTGATTGCGGTCGTATTCACGTACTTTATGTGAGATAAATTAACCAGTTCTTTTATTGCTGAAGTCGCCACAAAAAACTTTTATTTACAAATACAGTACAATACAATGGTGAAACATTTCAAGTTAACAGCAATTCAAAACCTCAACACACAATAATACATACTGTACTGTACAGTACTGTATGATTATTTATTTATAATACAGTATACATCTCTGTACTGTATATGCAGTATACAGTATACTGTACTATATTTGGGCCTTGTCTTTGGGGGTTTATTCATGCAATTATTAGGGTGACCTGCCGATGGAAATAATGACACAGTACAATCCTACAGCTACACCACCCACCCCCTCCCTTAGAGTTTTTAATCCCTCCCTGGCCAAGCATCAATCGTCTGGCTAATCCAATCCAAGCCATTGTTTTGTTAATCTGGCCCTGGGCTGGCTACGGTAACAAGATTCAGCAGGAGGCCAGCCAGAGTACTGTATCATCCCACCATCCACCTTCCTTAGAGGGAGGCCTGCCTGCTTTGGAAAAATCCCCTCTCGAATTTGAAATGTAAATCTGATGTGCATCCGTTTGCTTACAGTAACTGTTCTGTTCAGAACAGCCACTGCTTCTAAATTACTGAAAATATACAGGATAAATATACAGTAATGTGAAATAATCCGTTCTGTGGGTCTGAGAGGGTTGAAAGTCACCAGGTCCTCATACAGTACAGTACATTCTCGAATACCTTTAGAATAAAAATACAGTATATATAAATATACAGTATAAATATTGCACAGTATAATGTTAAATAACCATCCTGTTCTTTTTCCCTTCATACTGTAACAGTATCCTCATTGTGTCTGCGGTACAGTAGTTCATTGAGAGAGGAGAGGTTTTGTGTACATCATTACTGCTGTTTATATACTGTACATTTGACTGCACAAGCAGATTTGATGGAACACAAGGCCCCCCCTCCCCCTTGGGCACCCTTTTTCCTGGAACGACAAGAAAACAAAAACTTTGTTCAGTTACTGTACTGTACTGTATGTGCGTACTGTATTATGGTAGAACTACTGTACAGTAGGTGGCTGGTGCAGCTTTCTCTGGAAAGAAAAAAATGGAGCAGTTAGTAGGCAGTTACTGTAGTACTGTCAAACTAGTCTACTGTACTGTATACTGGAACTACTGTATACTCTGACTATTGGGAAAGAAAAAATCTGTGCCATACTTACCTGTATCATACTGTACTTACTGTACAATACTACAGCACTGTACTACTTTCCTGATGCTTGCCCATTGCGCGCGATGACAATGGGCAACACAGTGGCAATATGGTCTATATATTTATTGCATCGTTCCACAGTGAGTACATCGTTCCAAAAACTCATTATGGCTTTATACAACTCGTCCTTCTTGGAGGGTTTTGCCACTTTACGGATGTGGTCCTTCAGCTGATGCCAGACCATTTCGATCGGATTGAAGTCTGGCGATCTGTGATTGGAAAGAAAGGACAATTAGTTTAAGAGATACAGTACACAGTAAAAACAGTGAGGAACATAAATGGGACACGGTCTACTGCACTTACTCCGCTGGCGTCTTCACCCAGTTGATGCCGCGCTCAAGGATATGCGCCGTCGACGCGGTGTGCTTGGGATCATTGTCCTGGTAAAAGCGATGACCATTGGGAAAGTCTTGTGTGATGTATCGCACTATCACGGGCACAATGTTGTCTTGGAAGAAATCTTTATTCATGATTCCTATAGCAAGAAAAGAAAAGTGCTCAATAGTACAGTACAGTGCATACGGTAAGGCAACACTAGTCAAGTACAGTGCATTAGGCGGCATTATATTTGAGAAATTGTACCTTCAAAGACGACAATGCATCCCGGCCCATGCCTAGAGATGGCACCCCACACATGCAGCTTCACAGGATGTTTTGGCCGCGGCTTCAAAGTTATGCGGCCTTTTTTGTGGAACGCAAATCTTGCAAATCTCTCTAGCGACACAGTAGACTCATCAGTGAAGATGCAATCCTGGAAAGTCTCACCGCTGTCGATCCATGCCTGGGCCTGGAGCACTCTTTTGATTTTGTTTGCGTCCCGTATCATGGGGTACGCTCTGTAATGACAATGAATAAAAAATGTTAGCGTCACAGCGCAGTACAGTTTGCAAAACAACACTTTTACTTTACAGTACCTCCTGTACTGTCCAGTACTAACCTCACACGTCCATATTTCCATCCAATTCTGCGTCTCATCTTCTTTATGCTGCTCTCGGATACAGTCAGATTGTGGTTTTCCTGAAGAGTGTTTTTAACCCTTAATGCGCTCCTCTCATCATTCTCCTCACTTATTCTGTCCACCAGAAGAGTAGTCTCCCTACAATGCAAAGAAATTATATTGTGTTATTAATATGCAGCAATATAAAATGTATACTGTATACTGTACATGTAATGTTGTAATATACAGTAAATATAAATATACAAAAAATGTATACTGCTGTACTATAAATATAAATAGACAAAATATACAGTATACAGTACTGTTGTAATATAAATATACTATATAAATATACTGTTGTTATATCATAATAAATACACATCATATACTGTATATTCCGTTGTAAGATGAATTGCAATATACCAAAAGTGTATACTGCTGCACAAAAAATATAAATTGACCACACATACAGTACAGTACACTATATACTGTTGTAATATAATAAATATACTATATAAATACGGTATACTGTTGTTATATCATAATAAATACACATCATATACTGTATATTCCGTTGTAAGATGAATTGCAATACCAAAAGTGTATACTGCTGCACAAAAAATATAAATTGACCACACATACACTATATACTGTTGTAATATAATAAATATACTATATAAATACGGTATACTGTTGTTATATCATAATAAATACACATCATATACTGTATATTCCGTTGTAAGATTTATTGCAATATACCAAAAGTGTATACTGCTGCACAAAAAATATAAATTGACCACACATACAGTACACTACAGTATATACTGTTGTACTATAAATATACTATATAAATACAGTACGGTATACTGTAGATGTACACTACAGTTTTCTATATTTTTTTTGGTTAAGTTTTATAAATACAGTATACTTACGCATTTGTTATCTTTGGTGCCTTTTTGCGGTCTCTGTTTTTTCCTTGTGCATGATAGCACACGGTGCTTGATGGCACAACGAGGCCAGAAGCAGTTAACCAGCGCTGGATATCTGCAATTCGTTTTCCGCTCGTGTACATCTCCTTCATTCTCATGCTGAGATCCTTTGAAATCTTCTTAACAGGCATTGCTGCGAGTACTGTAGAAAGAAATACAAACACAAGAATGTGTATTCGATGTTTAGTCGATGTGTATTCAATGTGCAGTGAATCCACAAAATGGATGGTGTATTTATATGTTAATGACTCACATTACAGACCACCCACTTTCAACACCTGTACCTGGCCGCCATGCATAAAAGGTTGTACACGTTGCATAGCCCACCACTTGCTGATCTTTATCTGAGCCATTGTCCAGATACTGCATTGTGCCTCCCGCTTACATGGAGCATCCCCGGTTCTATGGACGAAAGAACCATCTCACCTCTGCTGTGCCTGCCACACTGAAAAAGAGAAAGGCAGTTACCGTTTCCAAGCCAAAGGCAAAGCGACAGGCTAAGGCCAACAAAGAAAACCTTCTGCTGACCCCAAAGGCTAAGGCTTTTAAAACACGTCAGCCTTATTATGTGAAGAAGAAATACGGTACTGTGCTCGGTACGCAAGACGAATGGCAGCCAACTCACCGAATCCGCAGACCACTTGCTCCCATAAGCTTCGACGACTCTGCTGTAGCTGTCCCGGAAATCTTCAGCCCGGCTTCTCCACCCCCATCTTCTCCGGTTCCATCTGAAGATGCTGCTGCCTCTGAAATCCACGGGTCACTGTCTCCTTTGCTCTTGGACGACTCTGCTTCTCTCCCGGAAATCCAGCGGTCACCTTCTCCATCCCTCTTCGACGACGCTGCAGCTTCTCCTGTACCGGGCATCCCCAGGTCACCTCTTCCACTCTCCATCGATGCCGCTTCTCTCCAGAGAACACCCATCTCATCCTCCGTTGCACCCATCCCCCCAGATCTCCAGATGCCATGCACAAGCAGCTCGTTAGACCGGATCCTGAATGGGCTAAGTGTGGATCTCCCCGGGAATTCTAGTGTGCTGGCAAAGCTAGATCTGCTTCTGGAGTCGGTGCTACATATGGAGCAACAGATGCTACAAATGGAGCAACGGCTGGATCAACGGATGCTACATATGGAGCAACGGATGGATCAACGGATGGACAAGATAGAGGCAGACATAGCGGGCATACATTATTTGCTCGGTGTTAATGCCCCTGTTTCCCCGACGCTGGAGCAGGGGGGTGACATGGATGTGATGCATGGTACCTTCGACCCCCTTCCATCACCAAGCACACCCCCTCCACCAGAAGATGCAGTGTACTATGCTATTGAGGAGGACATGACAACCCCGTCAATACCACGCCAGGAGACAACCCGGCGACCACTACCGGAGGAAAGCTTCCTCCCAGACACCCTACCATTGCCCATCGCCTCAAGTACACCCGCTCCCAAAAGACCTCCTACACCCGCTCGCATACAAACAGAGCCCGAAATCTCCCTGTGCGATCTGCCACCGGCGCTGAGGGAGAAGTATAGGGTGAGGAGTGCTGGTATACCACACAAGTATGCCTTGATCATATTTAAACACCATGTTCCCTACACATTGTACTGCGAGTGGGTGTTCAAAGTGAACTATGATGGGAATCGCCAAAAAAAGGCCCTTCCTTCTAATTTAAGGAAAAAGATTGTGGAAGAAATGCAGCGCTATTACCCTGTTACAGATCCTGTAATGAGAGGCGTTAATGGCGTTTTGCGCCATGCAAGGAATCGGCCATGGATGGAAAATGGGGAGGACTTTCAGTGAGACCATACTGTAATATTGTGCTGTACTGTACAGTACATGTTTTACCCTATAGTTACTGCTGTAATTAAACAAAGGATACTGTATGTTGTTGTGTGTTGCACGGTTTTTTGTACTGTATTTGTAAATAAAAGTTTTTGGTGGCGACTTCAGCAATAAAAGAACTGCTTAATTTATCTCACACTCAGTACTACAAACTACTTTTTGCTGCCAGACTGCAAACCCGCAAGACCAGCAACATTGTAACAAAAGAGCAATGAGCGCGCAATTGGCGTGGGAACTTCTGTTCTAAGGCCCCTAGAAATAATATTCTTTATTTTATTTATAAACTCACATTTATAAACCCAGTCACCCACCCCCGCTAAACACAATAAAAAATAATCACACACAGCATCCCCGCAATAAATAAATAAAGAAATAAATACAAATAAATACATTTGAAATACATTTTTATTTATAGTGTAGATGTGCAGGGGGTCTCGGGAGCTGAACCGCACTGGTTTCAGGTCGGGGGATCTCCTGCCCCCCGAGATACAGGCCCCTTTAGGGGGTGCCGGTATCCCTCTGCGTTAAAGCCCCGATCACAAGACCGCGGCCTGTATCTCGGGGGGCACGGGGTCCCCAGACCTGAAACCTGTGCGCTTCTGCTCTGGAGACCCTCTGCACATCTACACTGTGAATAAAACACACACATCATTAAAGAATCATTCTTTAGCTTAGCGGCTATGCGCTATGGTAAAGAAGCAGCATTTCTGTATTTTTAATAATATTGTACAGTGAGCAGGGGGTTCCCTGAGACAGAAATCTAATCTCAGGGGACCCCCTGCTCCTGCACAATATTATTAAAAGTTCAGAAATGATGCTTCATTAGCATAGCGTATAGCCGCTAAGGTAATGAAGGGGTTAAGGCATAATAACCAATAAATACATTCAATACACTACCCACTACCCATGGCAACCTCCGCTGCTGTACAGTAAAACAGAGAAAAAAATTAACACTTTCAAAGTAATGTCCCCTAACCCCTTAATCACCATAGCGGTTATTAACCGCTACAGTCATGAAGGGGTTAACCCACCACTCGGGACACCTACTGTACATACCCTCCCACTCTAACCTCCCACCCCGTGAGGCCTTAACCACCCTCAACCCTCACCCACTAACTACCCACAAGGGAGGCCTACCCACATACCGTTGGGGAACCCCCCACCCCCCACCCCCAGTCCCCGCAATCAAAACAATGCACAGCTCCACAATAAACAGCATTCTATTTATTAAATACATTACCCACCCCTGTGCCCCCCCCCCCCATAAATACAAGATTTATTCTTTTACATTCAGGGTCCATAACGCAGCCCCACGCTAGTCCCCGGTGGGCTGGCAGGGCACCTGGACAGACCTACAGTTTACCAGCAGCATTCCACAGGTTCTGGAGGCCTGCTGGTGGATCCTGCCAGCACCATAGCCCTCAGGTGGTCTCCTTGGGTTACTGTGGAACACAATTGGGTCCCCACGGTAGGCCCAAGGATGTCTGGGAGCCCCGGGTCAAACCCACAGGTGTCTGCGGGGCCTTGGGTGGTTCCCATGGGGGTCTGGGGAACTCACGGGTGCTCACTATGGGTCTGCGGTGCCCCCACAGAAGTGGGACCACACATCATCATGCCCGCAGACTACGGGTCGGAGGTGCCCCCACAGAAGTGGGACCACACATCGTCATGCCCGCAGACTACGTCATGCCCTCTGCTCTGCTTGGTTTACAGGCCGCGGTCACGTGATCGGGGCCTTGAAACGCAGAGGGATACCGGCACCCCCTAAAGGGGGGCACCCCCTAAAGGGAGATCAGTTAGGATTTTTAAAGGAAATTGATTTTAATGTAGTGTCTGTATGGAGAAGTGTTTGGTTGTAGGGCAGTATGCTTTTGATAACCCTTCTACATTTATTTGTACTGTATATTGGTTTATCATGGGTGTGTATATAACTGTGTGTGTATATATATATATATATATATATATATATATATATATATATATATATATATATATATATATAATATATATATATATATATACTATATATATATATATATATATATATATATATATGCTGTATATCTCTCTCTCTCTCTCTCTTTCTCTCTGTCTCTCTGTATATATATATATACAGTATATATATATAGTTGCATGATGAAGCCACAGTACAAATTCATGGGTGAAGGGTGGGTATCGTGTCTGTGTGGCTTAACCCCTTAATTACCTTTGCGGTTATTATCCGATAAGGTGTTTAAGGGGTTAATTGATATCTGAATGTAATTGCAATGTATTGGCTTTGTATTTGCTACAGTATGTACAGTATGTTGTGGACAAGACAAGGATTTTGCTGGCAACGGAAACTTCGTATTGATGAGGTCAGTAGTACTTTATTTATTTGTATATGCTAGTTAATGTTTTTAATAATGGGCAATTAATCTATTATCCATATCTGGATAATAGTTATTTTGCACATTATTGTACTGTAGGTGTTGGGGGGGGAGGGTGTATGTATCGAATGTATAGGCCAGGTTTATTTTTATTACATTCAGGGTTACTTCCGTGGTTTTGCGTGGGACCTCTGGAGACCACCCGCGGGGAATCCTCGGGTATCCTAAAGGGTATCAGGCTGGTGGTTCCACGGGTGACACATGCGGGGATGATGATGTGTGGTCCCACTTCTGTGGGGGCACCGTGGACCCGTAGTCTGCGGGCATGACGATGTGTGGTCCCACTTCTGTGGGGGCACCTCTGACCCGTAGGTGCGGGGATGATGATGTGTGGTCCCACTTCTGTGGGGGCACCGTGGACCCATAGTGAGCCCCCGTGAGTTCCCCAGACTCCCATGGGAACCACCCGAGGCCCCGCAGACACCTGTGGGTTTGACCCGGGGCTCCCAGACATCCTTGGGCCTACCGTGGGGACCCAATTGTGTTCCAAAGTGACCCAAGGAGACCACCTGAGGGCTATGGTGCTGGCAGGATCCACCAGCAGGCCTCCAGAACCTGTGGAATGCTGCTGGTAAACTGTAGGTCTGTCCAGGTGCCCTGCCAGCCCACCGGGGACTAGCGTGGGGCTGCGTTATGGACCCTGAATGTAAAAGAATAAATCTTGTATTTATGGGGGGGGGGGGCACAGGGGTGGGTAATGTATTTAATAAATAGAATGCTGTTTATTGTGGAGCTGTGCATTGTTTTGATTGCGGGGACTGGGGGTGGGGGGTGGGGGGTTCCCCAACGGTATGTGGGTAGGCCTCCCTTGTGGGTAGTTAGTGGGTGAGGGTTGAGGGTGGTTAAGGCCTCACGGGGTGGGAGGTTAGAGTGGGAGGGTATGTACAGTAGGCGTCCCGAGTGGTGGGTGAGGGTGGGTTAACCACTTCATGACTGTAGCGGTTAATAACCGCTATGGTGATTAAGGGGTTAGGGGACATTACTTTGAAAGTGTTAATTTTTTTCTCTGTTTTACTGTACAGCAGCGGAGGTTGCCATGGGTAGTGGGTAGTGTATTGAATGTATTTATTGGTTATTATGCCTTAACCCCTTCATTACCTTAGCGGCTTAGCGGAGGGTGGGTGAATGGGGTATTAGCCCCAACGATGGTTGGGGAGGGCTTGCGGGGGGGGGGGTAGCAGGAGGGCTTAACCCCTTCATGACCGTAGCTGTATTAACTGCTACGGTCGTGAAGGGGTTAAGTGCACCCGCAACCCCCCCCCCCCCTCCCGCAAGTCCTAAACTCACACCAAGGGCCAAATACCCCCCCTCACCCATCCCCACTACACACAATAAAGCGGGCACGGTGGGTTAACCCCTTCATTGCCTCAGCGGCTTTCCGCTATAGTAATGACGCAGCATTTTCCGTATTTTTAATAATATTGATCAGGAGCAGGGGGGGGGTCCCTGAGCATTAATTTCTGGCTCAGGGAACCCCCTGCTCACTGTACAATATTATTAAAATACACAAATGATGCTTCTTTACCATAGCGCATAGACGCTAAGGTAAAGAACGAGTGTTTATTTATACTGTATATTGTATGTGTTTTATTGATACTGTACATGTGCAGAGGGTCTCCAGAGCAGAAGCGCACAGGTTTCAGGTCTGGGGACCCCGTGCCCCCCAAGATACAGGCCCCTTTAGGGGGTGCCGGTATCCCTCTGCTCTGCTTGGTTTACAGGCCGCGGTCACGTGATCGGGGCCTTGAAACGCAGAGGGATACCGGCACCCCCTAAAGGGGCCTGTATCTCGGGGGGCACGGGGTCCCCAGACCTAAAACCAACGCGATTCAACTCCGGAGACCCCCTGCACATCTACACTATCAATAAAAATGTATTTCAAATAATTTTTATTGTGCCGATGTTTGCGCAGAGAGAGAGCAGCGGATCTCTCTCTGCTGCAAACACATCACGCCCCCGCCGCCCATATATCATTTATGTATATGCATACAGTATACAGTACTGTATGTGTACAGTACTGTATGTTAGGGCTTATAGGGGTTGTTGTTATACAGTATATATATATATATATATATACAGTATATATACTGCATTACAATTCATTATAGGGGACGGCTTCACAGAGAACAGCTCGCAAGCGCCACCATGTGTATTTTCACGGCATTGCAGTATTTCAGCAAGCCGGAATAAAAAGCTTAAATCCCTGCCGGAAAAGAACGCAATGCACTCTGGCAGAAAACTATCAGAAACCTGAATACACCCGAGTATACCCGAATTCGCTGGACTAGCCGTGCTCGAATAAAGTGTGTCGCCAGTGTAGATCCTTGTAAGCGATCAAAAAGTTCAGAGATCAAGGGCAGTGGATATCGATTTTTTAGAGTAATCTTATTCAGACCTCTGTAGTCGATGCATGGACGAAGGGTATCGTCTTTATTTTTGACGAAGAAAAAACCTGCTCCGGCTGGAGAAGAAGATTTGCGTATAAACCCTTTCTTTAATTTTTCTTGTATGTAATCTGTCATGGCTTTGGTCTCAGGGAGTGAAAGGGGGTACGATCTCCCTCTGGGAAGGACAGAGCCAGGCAATAAGTCTACAGGACAGTCAAAATATCTATGGGGAGGTAGCACCTCAGATTTAGCTCTGTCAAAGACATCCTGGATGTCCACGTAGTCCTCAGGTAATGTGTACTGATCCTCTCCAGGTATCTTTAAACGGCATATTTGTCGAGCTGGAATGGCACAAGTCGTGGCACACTGGGTGTTCCCAGTGATGGGCTTCTTATTGGTTCAGTTGATGTGAGGAGTATGGTGTTGGAGCATGGAAGACCCAAAATAACCTCTACGGAAAGTGTGTGGATGACATCTGGCGATATCTCCTCCTTATGAGTGTCATCAACCAGGAGAGAAAGTTTGATGGTCTGCAGGACGATGAAAGCTGGTTGAAGTGGTCGCCCGTCGATATCCTCTAATCCCACAGGGATTCTTTTATTAATAAGAGGGATGTTGTTTCTCTTGGTGAATTCTTGATCAATGAAATTGCATCCAGACCCAGTGTCCATGAAGGCCAAAGCTGATATGAGAGTTCACAGTCTTAAGAGAGATGGGGATTAAGATCCTACTCGGCAAAGTCCCTTGGGAAATAGGAGAGATAGAAAGTGTTCCCAACGAGACTCCCCTGGATCTCATTGGGAGTTGGCATTTCCCAGCTTGAGAGGACAGCGAAGCGCTTGGTGACCTGGGTTGCCACAGTAGAGACAGAGTCCAGACGAACGACGGTGTTGCTTCTAGGCAGGGGATAATTTATTGCTTCCTAACTGCATGGGTTCAGGGGCATCAGAGGGGTGAGGTTCCGGAGAAGAAAAGTGGAAGGCGTGAAGTCTGGTAGGTAGCTGGCGATGGCGTGAGCGTTCAGATCTCCTCTCTTGTAGGCGCTGATCCACCCGAATGCAAAGTGCAATAAGCTCCTCCAATTCAGTCGTGAGCGCCTGAGCTGCAAGTTCATCCTTGAGTGCTTCCGAGAGTCCTTGCCAAAAGGCAGACAATAGAGCCTCATTATTCCAACCTGTGTCCGATGCAATTTTGCGAAATTCCAAAGCGTACCTGGCCACTGGGCAGTGCCTTTGAGTAATGTGAAATAGGGAAGAGGCGGCAGTTACTCTACGTCCAGGGGTGTCAAAGACATGCCGGAACTCCTTGGCGAACTGTCCGATGTCTCTTGTGAGATCCGTTCTCAGCTCCCAGATGGGGGAGTCCCAGGCCAGGGTGTCGCCTGTGAGTAAAGAAACAATTTACGCTACTTTGGATCTTGGACAAGAGAAACGAGAGGGTGTCATCTCAAATTGAATGAAGCACTGATTTAGGAAGCCTCGACATTCAAGGGGATCTCCGGAATAGCGGTTGGGTGCAGAGAGTCGAGGTTCCGAAGGGTTAACCAGTGGTGTAGTGGGGGACACAAGGGGCGTGGGTACGGTGATGTTTTGCATCTGTACCGTGAATCCATACGGCGGTTAGACTGATCCAGGAAGTTCTCCAGTTTGGAAAACATAGTGGCGTGAGAAGCCAAGATGTTTCCCACCTCAGAGGGGTCTATGTTTGTGGGGCTGTCAAGGTAGACCAGGTCTTGTCTACACATTAATACGTGGATTCTGGACTGAGCACACAAGTTGAGTAAAATAAATTGTAATGTATTTCTTTTCAGACAAACACACAAATCTTCACAATATACACTTGATAAAACACCTACTGGGATGAGGGAACGAAAATAAATGTCCTTGGAACTAAACAAAGTTCCTGGGCACCCCTGCACACATGCAAGTGGGTGCACAAAATGATCCGTGTAGCTTTTCCTAGCTAGAGGCACAAGTTGCCACCCCTATATTACCGCTAAAAGGAAAAAGTTTGTTCAGCCATTAAAGAGTTCGTTCGTGAACCCTTAGCTCTAACATTAGATTTGTGAGGGAAATGTTCATCAAGCAACTGTGATTGGGATAATAGGGAGGGAGGTGTTTTATACACTTCAGGATTCATTTTTGGTTATCTGTATATGTATGGTACTTATTGTCTGAGTAAGGAATGCATGTGATTTATATTTCTGATTTATATATATAAATCTTGTTGCATTGATAGATTTATTTCCAGACTGGCCGGCCTCATTGGGTAGAGAGAGGACTTATTACAAGCCATCTGTCCCAATTAACTTATTCATGTGAGGCTGAATTGGCTTGTGCATGTTATTATTATATATATTATATATATATTAGAAAAGGAGGGGCAGAGGGGATCTGAAGGGTAGAGCAGTTGGGGCAGATTTGGTCTAATGGGTAGCACAGGAAGAAAGAGGTGGTCTGAGGGGTAGAGCAGCAGGTAGAGCAAGAGGAGCAGAACATGTGAAAGGGATAGTGCTGAAGCATTACATTTGGGTGCAGGCACAGTAGAACAGTTTGTCATATTGGGGTGCAGGCAGGAGTATAGCTGGAGTTAACGGTTGGAGAGAGAGAGGGAATGAGAGAGAGAGAATGAGAGAGAGATAATGAGAGAGAGAGAATGAGAGAGAGAGAATGAGAGAGAGAGAATGAGAGAGAGAGAGAGAGAGAGAGAGAGAGAGAATGAGAGAGAGAATGAGAGTGAGAGAATGAGAGAGAGAGAGAGAATGAGAGAGAGAGAATGAGAGAGAGAGAATGAGAGAGAGAATGAGAGAGAGAATGAGAGAGAGAGAATGAGAGAGAGAGAATGAGAGAGAGAGAATGAGAGAGAGAGAATGAGAGAGAGAGAGAGAGAGAGAGAGAATGAGAGAGAGAGAGAATGTGAGAGAGAGAGAGAATGCGAGAGAGAATGAGAGAGAGAAAGAGAGAGAATGAGAGAGAGAATGAGAGAATGAGAGAGAGAGCGAGAGAGAGAATGAGAGAGATAGAATGAGAGAGAGAGAGAGAGAGAGAGAGAGAAAATGAGAGAGAGAGAGCGAGAGAGAATGAGAGAGAGAGAATGTGTGAGAGACAGAGAGAATGAGAGAGAGAATGAGAGAATGAGAGAATGAGAGAGAGAGAGAGAGAGAGAGAGAGAGAGAGAGAGAGAGAGAGAGAGAGAGAGAGAGAGAGAGAGAGAGACAGAGAATGAGAGAGAGAATGAGAGAATGAGAGAGAGAATGAGAGAGAGAATGTGAGAGAGAGAATGAGAGAGAGAATGAGAGAGAGAGAGAATGAGAGAGAGAGAATGAGAGAGAGAGAGAATGAGAGAGAGAGAATGAGAAAGAGAGAGAATGAGAGAGAGAAAGAGAGAGAGAATGAGAGAGAGAGAGAATGAGAGAGAGAGAGAATGAGAGAGAGAGAATGAGAAAGAGAGAGAATGAGAGAGAGAAAGAGAGAGAGCGTGAGAGAGAGGGAGAATATGAGAGAGAGAGAATATGAGAGAGAGAGAATGAGAGAGAGAGAGAGAGAGAGAGAGAGAGAGAGAGAATGGGAGAGAGAGTATGAGTACCACATAATGTACATCTCGGTTTTCTGTCTCCTATTTGTTAAATTCCTGTTTTTATGCTGTTGCCCTTGCACCCCCCCTTCTCTCCTCCTTCTCTCTTCCTTCTCCTCCCCTTGTCACTTGGTTAAATCCTATCCCCTATTTCCTCTATATCTGGGTCATGTCCTGTCCTTTCAGTGCTTGCTTTACTGCAGCACAGTTCTCCCACTGCTTCCCTGTGAGAAGCTTTGTTATTTACCCATCTCTATCACTTGTTCCCTTTCCCTAGTGTCTATTAAAGAAAAATGGATCTTGCAAGGTTAAAGATACAAAAAGGAGAAGCAACTTGCCTTCCCTCCCTTTTTATTCTTCTCAAACTTCATTAGTGAATCAGCAAAATGAAGAAATTATACTAGGTTCACCCTAAGTACATCAACCGTACCTAGTGCAAGCTACTTCAAGAATGAAGGACAAGTGACAAGATATGGTAACACCAAAATGCCTATCTCAGTCCACAGGACAGATGTGTCTACTACAACATATAACCGTCCTAACAATCCCATCGCTAAAAGCCAGAAAACGGGACCCAAACAGGGAATGTCCCATACATAAGAAACCACACACTTAACAAGTGTATTGGGGTTAGAATGTAGCCCATAGAGTACTGCAGGAGCCTACTCAAAGAACTTAGAGATTGCTTCAAATGCTTTGCTTACACAAATCACTTGTTCAGGGACTGTAAAGAAGCTATCAAATGCACAGAGTGCGATAGTGACAAACATGTAGCAGTTTTAAATCCAGAAATTTTTATACCCAAACAACTCAACGCCTTACCCCCATGACAAAGCATGGCGGGGAGAAGGGAGAAGAGAAAACTTTATCACCATCTGTCACATTCAAGTGCACTAAGGTTTGTGGAGAAGGACATGACAGTAGATCCTGCTCAAAAATATGTCTTGTCTCAGTACACCTCAAAGGACAACCTGAGAGAGATACAAGAATGTACGTCATCATCGATGAACAAAGAAACCAATTATTAGTCAGGTCAGAGTTTTTTATTAATATATATATATATATGAGACATCGTCTTCCTCTACACACTCAGGATGGATGGAAATAGCAGGGAGGAGAGTAAATGGCTATATCATGTGTTCCATAGATGCTAGAATAAAAATAACACTCCCTACGCTTATAGAATGTAATCAGATGGCAGAAAACAGGAGTGAGATTCCCACACCAGATGTGGCACGTCAACACCCACACCTTAGGGGAATAGCCGATCGCATCGTTGACCGTTAGAACAAGACGACCAGATTTTACTACTGCTTGGAAGGGAAATCCTGAGGGTACACAAAATCTACAAACAGTGCAATGGACTCCATAACACCTCGTAGGTCCAAAGACTTGAACTGGGATGGGTAATAGTGGGCAACGTATGCATTTACAAAGTACACAAATCAGACAACGTTGATACAGTACCCAAAGAACAAATATAATGGAATATGGACATGCATCCCTCTTTAAACATTGTCCTAGCTATATCAAAGTGAAAGAAAGGCTTGGCAACAAAGAGAAACAAGGTCATATCACTGACACTAAAATAAAAGATTAAGTGCACAGAGAGACATTTTAAGTAAAAATAAATACAATTTTATTTAATAAAAAAACCAATACAACACTTACAATTTATAAAATCATTCCGATCGCCCCAATACCAGAGCTCCAATGTTATCCTCAGCTAAGTCCCAATTGATGGTATACAAATAATCCCACACACACGGGGGGAGAGAACTATAGCTGAGAGAAAGTCCAGATAAATTGTATAAGGAACCGCAAGCAGCTGATCGCGGCGTCCTTGTAGAGAAGTGTTGACTTCAGGCATTTGTCGTCACCGTCTTCAAAGTCATACGTCACGGAACATATTGACTCGTTGCCTCTAAGCGTTTCGCATTGTGTAACGCTTCATCAGGGGGTGAGTCACTGGCTCCTGGAGGGGTTGTATTTATACAAATATGGGATGCAAGAATAAACAGGTGACTTACAAATTAAATGGGGGATAAATTGGGGGAATCCTTGATGGAGAAGGATTTAGGAGTGCTTGGAGACAGCAGGCTTAGCAATAGTGCCCAAAGTCATGCAGTAGCTGCAAAGGCAAACAAGATCTTATCTTGCATCAAACGGGCAACAGATGGAAGGGAAGTAAACATAATTATGCCCCTTTACAAAGCATTAGTAAAACCACACCTTGAATATGGAGTACAATTTTGGGCACCACTCCCTAGAAAAGACATTATGGAACTAGAGAGAGTGCAGAGAAGAGCTACCAAATTAATAAAGGGGATGGACAATGTAACTTATGAGGAGAGGCTAGCTAAATTAGATTAATTTACATTAGAAAAGAGGAATCTAAGAGGGGATATGATAACTATATACAAATATAATCGGGGACAATACAAGGAGCTTTCAAAAGAACTATTCATCCCACGAGCAGTACAAAGGACTCTGGGGCATCCTTTTAGGTTGGAGGATAGGAGATTTCACCAGCAACAAATGAAAGGGTTCTTTACAGTAAGGGCAGTTAAAATGTGGAATTCATTTCCCATGGAGACTGTGAAGGCAGATACAATAGATTTGTTCAAAAAAAGGCTGGACATCTTTTTAGAAAGGAAAGGTATACAGGGATATACCAAATAAGTAAACATGGGAAGGATGTTGTTCCAGGGATTAATCTGATTGACAATTCTAGGAGTCAGGAAGGAATTTACTTCCCCCTTATGAGATATCATTGGATGATATGACACTGGGGGGTTTTTTTGCCTTCCTCTGGATCAATAAGTGTAAGGAATTCGTTCCTGGGTTTGGCTGGAGCTCACTCCTGCAGAGTTGGTGAGCTCTCAGACAGCCCTCCCTTTGGATCTGCAAGCACTATCACCTGTGCTTGCAATCACTGCAGCTCTGTCTCTCTGCTCTGGCATTGCAGGAATTCCCACACACCCCTGTCTTGGAATTGGCTATCTGGCATTCTTATACTGGGCTCTCCCTTTCCCTCATTGCTGAGCATAAACCAAGATTCACTTGGATGTAACTGGTTTTGCCACAAACACTCCTGCCTTAGTCTTGCCTTGTTCCTAAGACCTGCTGCATTCACCCCAGGCAGAGGACTGCTTCCTGGTTCCTGTACTGAAGCGCTGGATCCCCAGTGCTAGTCTTGCCTTGTTCCTGAGAGCTGCCGCATTCACCCCTTGCAGATACCTTAATCATGGTCCGCTCCTGCTCCTCGAGCAGAGGCAATTCCCGTGCTTCAGCTGCTAAGCTGAAGCGCTTCGCACCAGCCTACTAGTTGCCGAACCCCAGCCTGGATATCGCCTTATCTGACATCTCCAACTCTGACCCCGGCTTTTCCATGGATTCCCCTGCCTTCTCCAACCATGAACCGGCTACAATTGACAATGAACTGCGCAATCCAGAACCGGATTCATGGTCTAAGGTCGGTATATTCACATCCACACCTCAGCCCCACGGTCCAGTCCCGGTTTGTGGCGTGCACGTCCGTTACAATAAGTAAGTATAGATATAGGATAAAGTATCTGTTGCCTAAATTTAGCATAGGTTGAATTTGATGGACGTACGTCTTTTTTCAACCTCATCTACTATGTAACTATGTAACTATACCAATGTACTGTATTTCCTCCAGAGATTAAGCCCATACCAATCAGGTGGACATCCTTCCAATAATTAACCAGTTCTAAACCGGTTACACATTAAAAACATGTCCAACAATTGGATAATTAAATCCAAAACATAAATTAAACACACATTATATACATATAATCAGTTACATATCCGAGTGATCACCTTAATACAATTGTCATTACGGTATATCATGTAGTAGATAATCACATCTATAGATCTGCTCAGAGCTCATCCAGAGCCTAGTTCATTTGCATATACATTTAAACATATAAGACTGATTACCCTGATATAGTTGTTATTAGAATGTATCATATAATTAGATAACCACATCTACTAATTTGCAGAAGTGCTTAGACCCCATCCAGAGACTAGTTCATCAGGATTTACATATATATATAGCCTAGCCTTCCGGCAGCTACTTCTTTTTACTGGGCCTTCCCTCTGTCAGTCCTGTTAGTGCAGGCAGTGGAAAGGTTATTTCCTTCCTTAGGTCCGTGTGTGTGTTACAGCCTTGAATGATGTATCAGTATTCAAGGGTGGGCCTAGCAACTTCTAAGGATGTCAATCTGAGGGGTGGATACTGGTTGGAACACACCCTGTCTGTGTGTGAGCCTATCAGTATCCGGCTCTGGCTTGATATGAGTCAGAGTTACAGACATTCCCCAAAGATGATAAATTCTGACATCCTCCCAAATTTAGTGAGTAGTTCTTATCTGTTCAGTGACTCCCAGGCATGGAGTAAGAGGAGAAGAAAAGGGAGCCTCTCCCACCCATGAGGGGATGGGAGGGGAGAGAATTAGGCCTGAGTCAGGGCTCTGACCAGGAGGATAAAGAATAGCAGGAGAGGTGAATATGCAGCCAAGAAGAGAGCTTGTTTTATATCCTGTGTATCTGCTTGAAATAAAACCACCCAGAAAAGACCAGACTGTCTGTTACTGTCTCTGTGTATGGAGGAACGTCAGTAGTCGCCCATCCCCTGAACATCCCCAGAGGATCCCTGCTGGCTGGAGGCGCTGCACCAACTGAGACCCAGGTAACCTGTCCCTCCTGTCCTGTTTCTCCCCACACCACCGCGGAGTGGTCAGCCCTCCTCTTACCTACAGGTTTGCACCAGCACCTAGAAGTAGCAGATAATGGCATACCCACCCCTATCTCACTTATGAGGGGGGGGTGGAACAAAGGCTACATATATATATATATATATATATATATATATATATATATATATAACACTAAAAGTATAAAAGTAGCGCTAATTAGTAAAGTGATAATGTGAAAATAAAATATATATAGTTTATTAAATACTAATAACTAAATAAGTGAACTTATACACATAAATCTAAATCCAAACAGTTGGTACAAACTATTCTGCCACAGAACAAGGATACCTATGGTAGTGGTGTTAAATGTATTATTAAATACAGTGGATACTCTAACAAAATCAAATCCATTGTTAACCACCACTGGAAGGTTTTACTTTCAGACCCCTATCTCACAGGTCAACTTCCTCCTACAGCTCTAATAGTTTTTCACAAAGCTATGAGCATCAAGAATTTATTAGCACCCAGTAAATTAAGCAAGGTCCCTCAGTCCACGGGTAGTTGTACATTTATACCAGGGAATAGGAGATGTGGTAGATCTAGATGCACTATGTGCAAACATCTTCTAATTTCAGACATTCACTTCCTGTAGTAATGTCTGTTCACAAACTTAAGAGTTGTATTATTTGTCTATCACCTATATTGTATATCTTCTCTCATGTTCATGCAATCTCCAATATATAGGTTGCACAAAAAGGGCACTGTGCATTAGATTCCTGGAGCACCGACGTGCCATTATCAAAGGGGTTCTGGCGCACAGTGTCCCTAGACACTTTTCCCAAGTCCACTCTAAAAATCTGAGTGAACTCAGAATTATGGGGATTGAGTCCATCCCTCAAATAAAATTAGGGGGTGATAGATTCAAGTTGTTATGTGTTAGGGAGTCCTTTTGGATGTATTCCCTTAACACACTTGCACCTAAGGGTCTTAATGAGTGTTTAGATACAAGTATATTGGTTTAGGTCTGTTCTAATTTAAGTTGTACTTGTCTTTCTGCTCATAGTCAATTTATTTTGACTCAGTTTAGAGTTTATCAATTATTTGATAAGATATGAGCCTCTATATTTATGGTTATCGATTCCTCTTGTCACCAGAGTTCTGTTTGTTCTTTTTCATTATTATCAGTAATAGTTTCCAGTGTTAGTTAAACAATGTAGAACATTGTATTATATTTTTATTATCATTCAATCTTCCAACGTTTTAGCTAATAGATACCATTAAAGGAATGCAACTAAGCCTTATTAAAAATATACAGTTAATATCTACTGTTTATAAAATTGTATATGCATTTTATTTAGTATTATTTTTATCCATATCTGTATGCTGTTTAGATTGGTATTGCAATGGTTAAATTCATTTGGTTTATATTTTAATATTATTATTGTTATCATCAAAGTCTTAATTTAAATTAGTTAGATTATGGCAATCTATTCATATTTGTTATATTTGTTATGTTGTATGAAATATTTATAATGAGCATTTTTAAATAGTATTCGTTACATGGTAATATTGAACCAGTAGCAGCTAGTTTCTGTTGAATCAGCATTCAGCTGATTCCATTGACTGAAGTTACTTTTACCTGGAGGCTCTACTATTTAACTAGCCACTTTGCATTGACCAATCCACTCCTGATGAAGTCACCAAATGTGACGAAACACGTAGAGGCGTGGTGATGTCATCGCATGCGGACGTGAGAGAGGTGTTGACGAGTCTCCTGCAGTTCCAGCCAGTTGATCCTCCCACCGTGTGTATCTAACTTCATACGGAGAAAAAAAACAGTGAGGCATTGTGAGACGCTGAGATGCTGTGAGCTCGTGGCAGGAACAGTATGTGACATTAACTGATAACCAGGTGCACAGTATCTATCTCGGACTCCTCCGTCCATGTTGATGACTCACCCTAGAGATTTCTCTCCCACATATGTGTTTTTAAACATCCTGTAAGTGCATTTCCTTGGGATCGTTTATTTTAATATATATACCTTATTTTTATACAGTTACGTGCTATGGAGCTTGTGCTTCTTTTTGTTTATATATATATATATATATATATATATATATATATATATATACAGTGCTCGACAAATTCGGATCGCCTGGTCGCCCCTGGCAACCGGCTTTGGTCCCCTGGCGACCCCCCTCATGGCCACGCAGCGCACGCTTCTGTGCTTGCTAAAAATAAAAAATTATTAAATCCCTCCTCCTGATTGGTGTGACACGACTTGGCATTGAACCAGCCCTTCCTTTCTGGTCCTGCAGGTAGGTACTGCTGGCGTGTTCCATGCACCCCTCTTGGCCAGTGTGCGGTCCCATGCACCCCCCTTGCCACCATCTGGCCAGCTTGAGGTTCCATGCGGCCCCCCATGCAGTCCCTTTGGCCTGCCGCTGGCTTGTCCCCCTGCACCTACAGTACACATACATTTGGCTGACACATTTGGGGGGGGGCTTAAGTGCGGCTGCGGCTTCCCGCCCCTTCATCTTCTGGTGGCTGCCCACCGACCCGGGAGGTGGCATGGGGGGGGGTGTTCCTTCCCTCGGTAGGGGGTAAGGCACTCCTTTGCCTCCTGGCGCTCCCTTGACCCTGGTCCCATTGGATGCCGGTACGGGAGATGGGCGGGGGGAGCGGGGCAGTGGGTGTGTGCGGTCGTGGCTAGCACCTGGGGCAGGCGGTGGGTGCAGGGGGAGGCGGGGAGCTGCCTGCTTGGATTGGCGGCCTTTCCTCAGTCTCTCTCCTCCTCCAACCACCCCCCCCGTCACTCACATTCAAAGCTGCATCATGTAGTGTGTATGTGTGTGTGTATGTGAAGGACACCAGAAGTACCCCCTCAGTCACATGTAGTGTGTGTGTGTGTGTATGTGTGTGTGTCTGTGAGAGTGTGTGTCTGTCTGTGAGAGTGTGTGTATGTGAGTGTGTGTGTCTATGAGAGTGTGTGTCTGTGAGAGTGTGTGTGTGTGTCTGTGAGAGTGTGTGTGTGTTTATGTGTCTGTGAGTGTGTGTGTGTTTATGTGTCTGTGAGTGTGTGTGTGTGTGTGTGTGTGTGTGTGTGTGTGTGTGTGTGTGTGTGTGTGTGTGTGTGTGTGTGTGTGTGTGTGTGTGTGTGTGTGTGTGTGTGTGTGTGTGTGTGTGTCTGTGAGAGTGTGTGTGTGTCAGTGAGAGTGTGTGTATGTCTGTGAGCATGTGTTTGTTTGTGAGCATTTGTTTGTGTCTGTGAGCGTGTGTATGTGTCTGTGATTGTGGGTGTGTCTGTGAGTGTGTGTGTCTGTGAGTGTGTGTCTGTGATTGTGGGTGTGTCTGTGAGAGTGTGTGTGTCTGTGAGAGAGTGTGTGTTTGTGAGAGTGTGTGTGTGTGTCTGTGAGAGTGTGTGTGTGTCTGTAAGAGTGTGTGTGTGTCGGTGAGTGTGAGTGTGAGTGTGAGTGTGTCTGTGAGTGTGAGTGTGAGTGTGAGTGTGAGTGTGTGTGTGTGAGTGTGTGTGTGTCTGTGAGTGAGTGGGCATATGAGTGAATACAGTAAATAGACATCCAGTCACCCATCCACCCAGTCAGTGACAGTCACTCTCATCCACCCTCTCTCTGTCATCCTCTTTTTTTTAAAGCGTGGCTGGTGGCGGGGCTGAGGGTGGGGGTGGATTTTTTTGATTCCGTGAGTAGATTTTTGGGTTATTTGTCGACCACAAAAATATATAAATATATATAAATACCCAAACCAATGACTAATGTGAGACAGGAACTGGCATTTTCTGTTAATCAAACTTCCTACTGGCGGCCTTTCCTCAGTCTCTCTCCTCCTCCAACCCCCCCCCCCCGTCACTCACATTCAAAGCTGCATCATGTAGTGTGTATGTGTGTGTGTATGTGAAGGACACCAGAAGTACCCCCTCAGTCACATGTAGTGTGTGTGTGTGTGTATGTGTGTGTGTCTGTGAGAGTGTGTGTCTGTCTGTGAGAGTGTGTGTATGTGAGTGTGTGTGTCTATGAGAGTGTGTGTCTGTGAGAGTGTGTGTGTGTGTCTGTGAGAGTGTGTGTGTGTTTATGTGTCTGTGAGTGTGTGTGTGTTTATGTGTCTGTGAGTGTGTGTGTGTGTGTGTGTGTGTGTGTGTGTGTGTGTGTGTGTGTGTGTGTGTGTGTGTGTGTGTGTGTGTGTGTGTGTGTGTGTGTGTGTGTGTGTGTGTGTGTGTGTGTGTGTGTGTCTGTGAGAGTGTGTGTGTCTGTGAGAGTGTGTGTGTGTCAGTGAGAGTGTGTGTATGTCTGTGAGCATGTGTTTGTTTGTGAGCATTTGTTTGTGTCTGTGAGCGTGTGTATGTGTCTGTGATTGTGGGTGTGTCTGTGAGTGTGTGTGTCTGTGAGTGTGTGTCTGTGATTGTGGGTGTGTCTGTGAGAGTGTGTGTGTCTGTGAGAGAGTGTGTGTTTGTGAGAGTGTGTGTGTGTGTGTCTGTGAGAGTGTGTGTGTGTCTGTGAGAGTGTGTGTGTCTGTGAGTGTGAGTGTGAGTGTGTGTGTGTGTGTGTGTGTGTCTGTGAGTGAGTGGGCATATGAGTGAATACAGTAAATAGACATCCAGTCACCCATCCACCCAGTCAGTGACAGTCACTCTCATCCACCCTCTCTCTGTCATCCTCTTTTTTTTAAAGCGTGGCTGGTGGCGGGGCTGAGGGTGGGGGTGGATTTTTTTGATTCCGTGAGTAGATTTTTGGGTTATTTGTCGACCACAAAAATATATAAATATATATAAATACCCAAACCAATGACTAATGTGAGACAGGAACTGGCATTTTCTGTTAATCAAACTTCCTACTGGCTACATTTATTTTTTACTTGGTGAAAAACAAATAAAATAGAGTATCCAGCAGTAATGCAGTAGTTGTCTAGTTTAGAGAAATAAAATCTAATTAAAAAATATGTTTTCTGGCCATCATTTAAAATTTTCTCATAATTGCTACCTTCCCTTTTATCTTTGGAATTGTTGCAACATTATCTAGTTTTTTTTCTCCACAATCAGCTCGGAAGACTGTATGGTTACCACACAGAGTACAGCTACTGCTGTTCCGTAACTAAGATCCTTTGGGTTTAGCTTTGAATTCTACATTTGATAGCTACTAACCTTGCACTGCCTTTGATCGTGGGAATGTTAAAGTGCAGTCACACTATCAAGAAATGCTAGCGTTGCAATGAGGGACTAGCAATCAGCCACATAATGTCTTCTCTACCTTTTGAAACACTTCTTTTGGGTTTGGTTATTCCCTTTTTAAATTGTGACTAAAAATGGTAACCTTGTAAAAAGAAATAAATAGCAATAACAAATATATAGTGTGGCAGGACGGCCTCGCGGCAGGGTCAGTAAGACGCAAGACACAGTATGAAACTTTAACTGTAGTGGTTTATTAGCCACAAAACAAATAAACACCGGGTGCACTGTCCCTTTAAGAAAACCAAATAATAAAAATAAACACCTATTCCTGTTAGGAACTAACTAGAGTTCTCTCCAGCCCTTTCTAGCGGCAGCTGGCCAACTATACTGGTTCCAGCTTAAAACAT
Source organism: Ascaphus truei (assembly GCF_040206685.1). Taxonomy (NCBI): domain Eukaryota; kingdom Metazoa; phylum Chordata; class Amphibia; order Anura; family Ascaphidae; genus Ascaphus; species Ascaphus truei. Next base: position 9,578,874 of record NC_134488.1, read on the forward strand.
GCCCCGGCATACGCACCCCACATAAACAGTCTTAAGCACATCAATATAAAGTATTTCTTATCTGTTAGTCCATTGGAGGAGATGTCCCCGCTTCAGCACAGCGTCAATTCCTTCCTTCCTAGGGGAACTCGGCCCCATGTGAGCTCAGAGAAACGCTCCTCTGTCCCCTTCCCAGAGGGAAAACAGCCAAACTCTCTCTGTATCAGTCCCCGCATGGCAGCTCCCTGTGTCTGTTTTAAAATACTTCCTTGTTTATTCAGAATAGGCTGATTAGCTACACCTGAGGGTAGCTTATCCAAGGGAAATTAACTTCATGTATGCTGTCAAGTCCCACAGCTACTAGCTCTCTAATCTATAAGGACAGTGACTCCGTCACAATAGATACATTCTCCCAGTTTACTGCAGCTTCAACATATATTTCCCCACTGATTTCACAAGTGAACCTTGGTGGCCATTTTGAATCTGAATCATCCAAACAATATATTTCCTGTAAAAAAGCAAGCACACATTTTAACTTTATTTGCCTGGATTGTTCCTGCTTCTAATCAGAATTTAGCTCTCTTTCTCACGGCTCCTTGTCCTCCTTTTAGCATGCATTGGTTGTAGGGAATGTTTGGAGTCTGAATTTAGAATTTGGCGTGCCAGTCTGTCCATCCTCACACAACTAACTTAATGCTCCAGGGAATGTCGACAGCTCCTATCTACAATACTAAATGTGAAGCAGAAAACATATTCAAAAGAGGGGACCACAAATGAAATTAAGCAGATTGTATTATTAAAGCACTATGGATAGTAATAAATCTTGAGCAGCATTGTTGCCTCCTGCTGGGACCAATTTATTGGTCATGCATTTGTAACATCTGCAATGCTTTCATAATAAAATTATCTTTATTTACAGAGGTTATGAATACATAAACATTGTTTCAGACTCATATGGGAATTATAATTATAATCGTAGACTTTAAATGGAATGAGGGTGTGCAAAAATGAAGCCATACAAAGTTTGTTGGCAAGCATAAATGTATAGGGCTATAGAATTTAGACCTGTGCTATACCCTTATGTATAGCAAATCTGTGATACATTGCTATATGTAATCACTTTGATTGAAAGCTGTTCGGGTCTGGTACTGCTTTTCTACAATGTTTACTTTTATGTATGTTACACTTTTCCCTATTAGTATTATTTTTTCCTGTAATGTGACTTGTATAATATCTCTGTAAAGGGATGTGCACATAATTGGTGATTTACAAATTAGACTACAATACAGTATGATGGGAAAACCATAATAGTCAATGGAACTGCACTGGAAGTCTGACGCACACGTCTGTGGTTCTCAGAGAAACTGTTCCTTCAGCTTAGTTATTTTTACTTAAAATGTCAATTAGTTTCCATAAAACGGTACACATCTGGCTCTTTGTATTTACTATGGGTTTTACTTTGCACGACCAAATGTGTGTGTGTGTGTATATGTACAGTATATATATATATATATATGTATATATATATATATATATATATATATATATATATATATATATATATATATATATATATGACCATACGATACCGGTTGAAGCACGACATCAAGGGACAGCACACAGGTAAGTTCATCACAAGTTCTTTGTATTGATAAAGAGTTTTTGTGTCTCTTTTTCAATACAAAGAACTTGTGATCAACTTACCTGTGTGCTGTCCCTTGATGTCGTGCTTCAACCGGTATCGTATGGTCTATTATTGTGTTATGGGATAAGCACCAAACTTTGTTTACTTTCAAGTGGAGTGCCGGCTGTATATATATATTTATGTCATAGGACAAGCTTTCGAGTGTTATCCTCTCTTCTTCAGGTCAAGCAATTCTGATATACAAAGGATTCAATGGCTAAAATAGTGTAGAGAGAGGAAAAAAAGCCCAGATATCTACTGTAGATAAGGTAGGGTGTTAAAAGTGTTTGAAGCCAGGGGACAGTGACATAGAAAGGTGGGGATATGATCCACACTTTCTCTAAGCATCCCTTCCCCTCCACACCTTTCTTTGTCACTATCCCCTGGATTCAAGCTTGTCCTTTCACATAAATTGTTAGTCCAATAAAAAAGGCATCACCTAATACCTAATACCTAATACCTAATACTAAAGAACTCATTTATTCTGCACTATCGCAACTGGACTAACACGGCTATTTTCTGCTATATATAAATATATATATACCATAATACTGAGTTAAGTTATGGTGAGTGAAAAAAGTGACAAAAACCCTCCACAGGAAAGCAAATATGCAAATACAACTGTATGCTCATCTGCATGTCTTAGGCAGGTCTGCAACCCCGCCTTTCCCCATTATCACCCAGCATACAGCACTTCCACTGCAGCAAGGGATTCTGGGAAATGACATGCAAATGAGCACACAGTGTCACTTTTTGCCTCAAAAAACATTTTTAACATGGTTCCCTATAGGCTTAAGCTTGCTGCATGGTCACAGCTTTGAGCACAGCCAGGGTTAAGGTGCAGATGAGCATACAGTTGTATTTGCATTTTTTGCTTTCCTGTGGAGGGTTTTTGTCACTTTTTTCACTCACCATAACTTAACTCAGTATTATGGTATAGCCTATCCCATAGCCTCTTATGCATATCCAGTTAAAATCAACCCCACACTGATGAGACCCATCAAGGTCGAAACAGCTGTTTGTGGGTGGTTTTCTGGGTATGCACCTTAACCCTGGCTGTGCTCAAAGCTGTGACCATGCAGCAAGCTTAAGCCTATAGTGAACCATGTTAAAAATGGTTTTTGAGGCAAAAAGTGACACTGTGTGCTCATTTGCATGTCATTTCCCAGAATCCCTTGCTGCAGTGGAAGTGCTGTATGCTGGGTGATAATGGGGAAAGGTGGGGTTGCAGACCTGCCTAAGACATGCAGATGAGCATACAGTTGTATTTGCATATATATATATATATATATATATATATATACATATATATATATATATATATATATATATATATATATATATATATATATATATATATATATATATATATATATATATATATATATATATATATATATATATATATATATATATATACAGTTAGAGACTGGGCCTTGGTGTATTGTGACAGCAATGAATAATATAAAATACAAAAAAAATATATCGTAAAAAATATATATTAAAAACCTATATATCAATAATAATCTCCTACTGTGCAATCAATACAATCAACAAATGCATGAATAATTACATAAAGATGTGCTGTGGACACACTTAATTACAAATGCTACAATAAGTCCTCTGGAGTCTAAATGAAATCCAATGTGGAAAAGACAAAAAAGCACTATCAGGATAATGGCAGCTTCTTTAAAGGGCACAACGACCTCCCTCTCCACCTGCATAGAAAATAGAAGAATTGGGCACTTTTTTCTTCTATTTTCTATATATATATATATGTAACGGATTTTCTGGCCTAGCCTGACCCACCCAATCTCACATTGGCCCCTGTAGTCTAACCAGTCCCCATTACATGGTCGTGTCTGGTGGTGTACCTGTTGGCAACAGGACTCCTGAGTCTCCCGCATGATGTCGTATAGGGAATGCCAACCCAGACAGGCAGCTGAGGTAGTGTGCATGAGTCCTACCTATATCCAGTGCAGCGCCTGCACCTCATCAGGATCTCTGTGTCCGCAAGGAGATGGTTCTGATGAGGAACTCCTTGGTGGTGCCTTCCGCTGGAGAGTAACTTCACACTCACACAGTGGGGTTGTCTTTGAACAGGGCATCTTTATTGTTGCTTGGTGGTATGGGCCAGCTGCCCCTCACAGCTAGCAGCTTAGCCGCTCATTCCTTTGCTGCACTCCATCTGGAAGGTTCCTCCTTCTCCTAATGGAGTTGCTTTCCACTTCTCCTCTCAAAAAGATTCCCCAGCTTATCTCTGTCTCTCTCTGCTCAGAGATGCACAGACTCACAGCTCTTGCATCAGACCACTGCAACACTGTTGCAGACCTCCACGTGCCTCTTACTGAACAGAGGCAGCACACCAACTGAACACAACTGAACTGCTAACTTTAGGCAGTGCTGTGTCTTATATCACCTCAGGAACAGGCACATCTCTGATGTCACTAAGGGTGGACACCAAGCATGTTGTCACTTCCTTTGGGACATTGACACCTCACCAGGGTTTGAGGGCAAACCTCCATGATGACTACTGGCAATCCTGCATACTTACCAGGTTTACTGCCAGCATGAGAAAGAGATACAGTACCGACACACTTTATTCTCGCTCGGCTAGTCCCGCGAATTCCGGTATACCCGGGTGTATTCAGGTTTGTGATCGTTTTCTGCCAGAGTGCATTGCGTTATTTTCCCGGCAGGGATTTAAGCATTTTATTCCATCTGGCTGCAATACTGCAATGCCGTGTAAATACACATGGGGGCGCTTGCGAGCTGTTCTCTTTGAAGCCGTCCCCTATAATGAATTGTAATGCAGTATATATACTGTATATATATATACTGTATAACAACAACCCCTATAAGCCCTAACATACAGTACTGTACACATACAGTACTGTATATGCACATACATAAATGATACTACTGTATGGGCGGTGGGGGCGAGATGTGTTTGCAGCAGAGAGAGATCCGCTGCTCTCTCTCTGCGCAAACATCGGCACATTAAAAATTATTTTAAATACATTTTTATTGATAGTGTAGATGTGCAGGGGGTCTCCGGAGCTGAACCGCGTTGGTTACAGGTCTGGGGACCCCCTGCTCCCCGAGATACCGCCCCATTTATGAGGTGCCGGTATCCCTCTGCTTGGTTTAAAGGTCCCGATCACGTGATCGTGGCCTGTAAACCAAGCAGAGCAGAGGGATACCAGCACCCCCTAAAGGGGCCTGTATCTCAGGGAGCAGGGGGTCCCCAGACCTGAAACCAGTGCGGTTCTGCTCTGGAGACCCTCTGCACATGTACAGTATCAATAAAACACATACAGTATACAGTATAAATAAACACACGTTCTTTACCTTAGCGGCTATGCGCTATGGTAAAGAAGCAGCATTTCTGTATTTTAATAATATTGTACAGTGAGCAGGGGGTTCCCTGAGCCAGAAATTAATGCTCAGGGACCCCCCCTGCTCCTGCTCAATATAATTAAAAATACAGAAATGCTGCTTCATTACCATAGCGGATAGCCGCTAAGGCAATGAAGGGGTTAACCCACCGTGCCCGCTTTATTGTGCGTAGTGGGGATGGGTGAGGGGGGTATTTGGCCCTTGGTGTGAGTTTAGGACTTGCGGGGGGTTGCGGGTGCACTTAACCCCTTCACGACCGTAGCAGTTAATACCGCTACGGTCATGAAGGGGTTAAGCCCTCCCGCTACCCCCCCGCAAGCCCTAAACAACCACCGTTGGGGCTAATACCCCATTCACCCACCCCCGCTACCCACAATAAAAAAAATACACACACACAGCAGCCGCCAAAAAATAAATAAATAAATGACAATAAATACATTTGAAATACATTTTTATTGATAGTGTACATGTGCAGGGGGTCTCCGGAGCTGAACCGCGTTGGTTTCAGGTCTGGTGACCCCCTGCTCCCCGAGATACAGCCCCCTTTATGAGGTGCCGGTATTCCTCTGCTTGGTTTAAAGGTCCCAATCACGTGATCGCGGTCTGTAAACCAAGCAGAGCAGAGGGATACCGGCACCCCCTAAAGGGGCCTGTATCTCGGGGAGCAGGGGGTCACCAGACCTGAAACCAGTGCGGTTCTGCTCTGGAGACCCTCTGCACATCTACACTATCAATAAAAATGTATTTTAAATGTATTTATTTATATTCATTTATTTATTTATTTATTTATTTAGATTTATTTATTAATTGTGCTGCTGCTGCAAGTCCTAAACTCACACCAAGGGCCAAACACCCCCCTCACCCCCAATAAAAAAAAATTCACGCACTGCAGCCCCACAATTAATAAATAAATCTAAATAAATAAATAAATACATGAAGAGAAATAAATATATACTGTAAATATATACTGGATATATATACAGTATATATATATAATAACAATCCCTATACATATACAGTATATATAGATATAGATATAGATATATACAGTATACAGTATATATACACACAGATGATGAACCAATATACAAATACATGTAGAATGGTTATCAAAATCATACTGTCCTACAAATAACTCTTCTCTATACAGACAATAATAATAATCCATTTAATAATCCTAACTGATTTTACAATATAAAACATAACATTCCAATCCACACAGTACATTGCATTTACATTGTATAAATGATGCATAAAATCTATGCACCATATACATTCTGCAAATGAATGTTAACAATATAATTGCAAGCTACTCTACCAGTAAATACAAACACTTCCAAACAAGTCAACTATTTTAACCAATCAAGTAAACAAAAATCAATATATACTGTAAGTACCAACCAGAAAACACAATTTAAAACCAAAGCTAACCCTTACAATACCAAGGATTACATCTATCTAATTGTAAAAAACCTTATACATTATACACAGCATTGCAATGTACATGATGAACAACACAGTACATTCCCTGTATCTCCCTGCCTTCAGTGTAATCTGTTTAAAGCCCCCTCCCCCCTAATGTTTCTGTTAAACAGATTACACTGAAGGCAGAGAGATGTAAAGGCCTAAAGCCCCCTCCCCCCTAATGTTTCTGTTAAACAGATTACACTGAAGGGAGAGAGATTTTACAGAAACACACATTAGGGGGGAGGGGGCTTTAAACAGATTACACTGAAGGCAGAGAGATGTTTCTGTTACCAGTAAATCTCCCTCCCTGCATTGCTGTCAGTGCAGTGTATGTAAATGTGGGGAGGGGGGGGGGGACCCAATGTGCATACTGTGATGTCTAACCACCCTCACCCCCTACCCACATACCGTTACCCCCCCCCCATCCTGGCCATGGCCCCTCCGCTTCTGCAAAACAGACACAAAAATTAAAACATACAAAGTAATGTCCCCTAACCCCTTAATCACCATAGCGGTTATTAACCGCTAAAGTCATGAAGGGGTTAACCCACCCTCACCCACCACTCGGGATGCCTACATACCCTCCCACACTAACACCCCCCGTGAGGCCTAACCACCCAGTCAGTACCCACAAGGGAGGCCTACCCACATACCGTTGGGGAAACACCCCACCCCCAGTACCCACAATAAAAACAGTACAATGACCCACAATAAACAGCATTATATTTATTAAATACATTACCCACCCCCTGTGCCCCCCCATAAATACAAGATTTATTCTTTTATATACAGGGTTCATAACGCAGCCCCACGCTAGTCCCCGGTGGGCTGGCAGGGCACCTGGACAGACCTACAGTTTACCAGCAGCCCTTTTTACACAGGTTCTGGAGGCCTGCTGGTGGATCCTGCCAGCACCATGGCCCCCAGGTGGTCTCCTTGGGTCACCGTGAGCCACAATTGAGTCCCCACGGTAGGCCCAAGGATGTCTGGGAGCCCCGGGTCAAACCCAAAGGTGTCTGCGGGGCCTCGGGTGGTTCCCTCGGGGGTCTGGGGAACTCACGGGTGCTCACTACGGGTCCGCCGTGCCCCCACAGAAGTGGGACCACACATCCTCATCCCCGCACCTACGGGTCGGCGGTGCCCCCACAGAAGTGGGACCACACATCGTCATCCCCGCAGACTACGGGTCCGCGGTGCCCCCACAGAAGTGGGACCACACATCATCATCCCCGCATGTGTCACCCGTGGAACCACCAGCCTGATACCCTTGGGATACCCGAGAATACCCGAGGTGGTCTCCAGAGGTCCCACGCAGAACCACGGAAGTAACCCTGAATGTAAAAAAAATAAACCTGGCCTATACATTCAATACATACACCCTCCCCCCCAACACCTACAGTACAATATTGTGCAAAATAACTATTATCCAGATATGGATAATAGATTAATTGCCCATTATTAAAAACATTAACTAGCATATACAAATAAATAAAGTACTACTGACCTCATCAATACGAAGTGTCCGTCGCAAGCGCCTTCCTTCCTTCTCTTGCCCACACAAGACATAGCCAATACCAAGCCAATACATTGCAAGTACATTCAGATATCAATTAACCCCTTAAACACCTTATTGGATAATAACCGCAAAGGTAATTATGGGGTTAAGCCACACAGGCACGATACCCACCCTTCACCCATGAATTTGTACTGTGGCTTCATCATGCAACTATATATATATACTGTATATATATGCATACAGAGAGACAGAGAGAAAGGGAGAGAGAGAGAGATATACAGTATATATATATATATATATATATACACACGTTATATACACACCCATGATAAACCAATATACAGTACAAATAAATGTAGAAGGGTTATCAAAAGCATACTGCCCTACAACCAAACACTTCTCCATACAAAAACTACATTAAAATCAATTTCCTTTAAAAATCCTAACTGATCTCACAATCTACTGTATATGATCACAAACCAATGAAAAACCTCACATTCCAATATATATGATGCATAAAATCTACGCACCATATACATTCTGCAAATGAATCAACCAAGTAAACAAAAATCAAAAGCCAATACATTGCAATTACATTCAGATATCAATTAACCCCTTAAACACCTGATCAGATAATAACCGCAAAGGTGATTAAGGGGTTAAGCCACACAGGCCCGATACCCACCCTCACCTATGAATTTGTACTGTGGCTTCATCATGCAACTATATATATATATATATATATATATATATATATATATATATATACTGTATTTATATACACAGAGAAATATATATATATATATACACAGTATATATATATATATATACACAGTATATATATATACACACGATGAACCAATATACAAATAAATGTAGAAGGGTTATCAAAAGCACTGTCCTACAACCAAACACTTCTCCATACATACACACTAAATTAAAATCAATTTCCTTTAATATTCATAACTGATCTCTCAATCTAAATCATCACTAAACCTCTGAAAAGCCATTTAAACATCTTACATTCCAATATAAATGATGCCTAAATATCTATGCACCATATACATTCTGCAAATTAATCAAACATGTAAACAAAAATCAATTAGCAATCATTATTTACATCCCTAAACAATTCACACTAGATCCCGAACAATAAAACCAAAGGGGGGAAAGGGGGGGAAAATGTGATGGTGAAAAAATGGAAATCTATGTGTATGTGATACGTGAAATAACAAATATAAATAAATATTAATAAATGTGTCCTAGTATGGCACTGTGTTATATGTATATGTATGTGCTATCAATAATATAAACCCTTAACTAAATGTTTATGTGCTATCATAAATTATTAACACCATAATGGGTGAATTTATATTAATAATCACCTATGTCAGGCGATCACGAAGGGAACATGTGACCATGTTCAACCCAGACCTCCGTGGTCACCAGACTTGTAATGGTACCTATCCTACAGTAACAAGGTGCAAAAAGAAAAAAGGCAAAGAAAAAGGCAAAGAAAAAACAGGAGAAAAATCCGTCCCAAAAAAATAGACAGAGGTCAGATTAGATGACTGTGCTGACATCAATACAATCATTTAGGCCTTCTGGACTCAATGTATTTAATTCGTAGATCCAGTATGTTTCTCTCAGATTGAGCAATTTGTGCCTGTCTCCACTCAGAAGTGTAGAATTTATAGCCTCAACCCCCATGATTACTAATGAGGACGGATCTTTATTGTGCTTCAATTCGTAATGTCTGGATAAACTATGTGTTTTTAACCCATGAATTATATTACGTCGATGTTCCAGGAATCGTATACTGTACATAGGGCCCTTTTGGTTCTACCAATATACTGAAGCCCACAGGGGCATGTAATCGCGTATACAATGTGAGTGGACAGACAGTTGATATGGCCTTTTATTTGATGTACAGATCCATTTGAGTGGGATGTGACACTCTCAGTCTTTTTTAAGTGTTTGCATGTAAGGCATCTTGAGCGATTGCACAGGAAATTACCATTTTTAACGTTCTTATTTGTTTGTACAGCATTTTTGAATTTTCTCAGTCTACTGGGTGCCACGATTGATTTTATATTTCTGGCCTTCTGAAATATCACCGGTATTTTGGGTGGTAGATTTTTGCCTATGATTGGATCATTAAGCAAAATTCCCCAGTGTTTGTTTAATATATTTTTAATTTTTTGTGAAGAACAATTGAATTGTGTAATAAATTGAGGGACAATGATCTCATTCTTGTCCCTTGTCTGCCTATTTTTCTTTTTTCTTTTTGTAATTATATTGCCTTTTGACTGGTCTAAAAGTTCTTGTCTATCCAGTTTACCAACTTGTTTAAAAGTTTCTAGGACCTTATGGTGATTGTAACCTTTGTCCACAAACTTTTTTACAAGAGCGTCCCCCTGGGCCAAGTAGTCCGAATCAAGAGAACAATTCCTCCTGATTCTGAGAAATTGGCCCCTGGGGACGTTCTCCAACCATTTGTGGTAGTGGTTGCTCTTGTAATGTAGGTATGCATTTGTGGACACTTTTTTGAAAAATGTTTTTGTTACAATTTCGTTCTTATTGTTCACCATTAGTTCTAAATCCAAAAAATGAATATTGTATTTATTTACACTGGCGACACACTTTATCGCAGTGCGGCCAGATCCGCAAGCCGGGAGATTTCCCGGCTTGCTAGTGGCCGCCCCTCGGCGTGCCGCGCGTCATAGACGCGCGGTCACGCGTCTTCGGGAGCCTGCGCCCCCTGCACGCGCGTCCAGGGCTCCCCGAGGGAGCCCTGGTGTCCCGCGATTTGCGGGGCGGCGGCAGGGGGTTCCGGGGGACCCGGCGGACCCGGCAGCGGGAGGGAGAGCGCCCCGATCGGAGGGCGCTCTTCCGCTGCTTCGGCGCGCGCCCGTCACACTCGGGCGTGCGCCAGGCTACTGCTGCGGCACAGAACGGGCAAATGCTCGAATAAACTGTGCCGCAGCAGTATATCAAAAGTGAACCTCAAATCCATCTGATTGTCATTAAATGCTGTTAGAATCTCACTCAATGCCTCCTGTTCACCGTCCTTAAATTGATGATTTAGATTGAGAGATCAGTTATGAATATTAAAGGAAATTGATTTTAATTTAGTGTGTATGTATGGAGAAGTGTTTGGTTGTAGGACAGTTCTTTTGATAACTCTTCTACATTTATTTGTATATTGGTTCATCGTGTGTATATATATATACTGTGTATATATATATATATACTGTGTATATATATATATATATATATATATATATATATATATATTTCTCTGTGTATATATATATATATATATATATATATATATATATATACTGCTGCGGCACAGTTTATTCGAGCATTTGCCCGTTCTGTGCCGCAGCAGTAGCCTGGCGCGCGCCCGAGTGTGACGGGCGCACGCCGAAGCAGCGGAAGAGCGCCCTCCGATCGGGGCGCTCTCCCTACCGCTGCCGGGTCCGCCGGGTCCCCCGGAACCCCCTGCCGCTGTCCCGCGATCGCGGGACACCAGGGCTCCCTCGGGGAGCCCCTGGACACGCGTGCAGGGGGCGCACGCTCCCGATGACGCGTGACCGCGCGTCTATGACGCGCGGCACGCCGAGGGGCGGCCACTAGCAAGCCGGGAGATTTCCCGGCTTGCGGTACCGACCACACTTCAATAAAGTGTGTCGGTAGTGTATATATATATACTGTATATAGTTGCATGATGAAGCCACAGTACAAATTCATAGGTGAGGGTGGGTATCGGGCCTGTGTGGCTTAACCCCTTAATTACCTTTGCGGTTATTATCTGATCAGGTGTTTAAGGGGTTAATTGATATCTGAATGTAATTGCAATGTATTGGCTTTTGATTTTTGTTTACTTGGTTGATTCATTTGCAGAATGTATATGGTGCGTAGATTTTATGCATCATATATATTGGAATGTGAGGTTTTTCATTGGTTTGTGATCATATACAGTAGATTGTGAGATCAGTTAGGATTTTTAAAGGAAATTGATTTTAATGTAGTTTCTGTATGGAGAAGTGTTTGGTTGTAGGGCAGTATGCTTTTGATAACCCTTCTACATTTATTTGTACTGTATATTGGTTTATCATGGGTGTGTATATAACGTGTGTATATATATATATACTGTATATATCTCTCTCTCTCCCTTTCTCTCTGTCTCTCTGTATGTATATATATATACAGTATATATATATAGTTGCATGATGAAGCCACAGTACAAATTCATGGGTGAAGGGTGGGTATCGTGCCTGTGTGGCTTAACCCCTTAATTACCTTTGCGGTAATTATCCGATAAGGTGTTTAAGGGGTTAATTGATATCTGAATGTAATTGCAATGTATTGGCTTGGTATTGGCTATGTCTTGTGTGGCCAAGAGAAGGAAGGAAGGCGCTGGCGACGGACACTTCGTATTGATGAGGTCAGTAGTACTTTATTTATTTGTATATGCTAGTTATTGTTTTTAATAATGGGCAATTAATCTATTATCCATATCTGGATAATAGTTATTTTGCACATTATTGTACTGTAGGTGTTGGGGGGAGGGTGTATGTATTGAATGTATAGGCCAGGTTTATTTTTTTTACATTCAGGGTTACTTCCGTGGTTCTGCGTGGGACCTCTGGAGACCACCTCGGGTATTCTCGGGTATCCCAAAGGTATCAGGCTGGTGGTTCCACGGGTGACACATGCGGGGATGATGATGTGTGGTCCCACTTCTGTGGGGGCACCGCGGACCCGTAGTCTGCGGGGATGACGATGTGTGGTCCCACTTCTGTGGGGGCACCGCCGACCCGTAGGTGCGGGGATGATGATGTGTGGTCCCACTTCTGTGGGGGCACTGCGGACCCGTAGTGAGCACCCGTGAGTTCCCCAGACCCCCGAGGGAACCACCCGAGGCCCCGCAGACACCTTTGGGTTTGACCCGGGGCTCCCAGACATCCTTGGGCCTACCGTGGGGACTCAATTGTGGCTCACAGTGACCCAAGGAGACCACCTGGGGGCCATGGTGCTGGCAGGATCCACCAGCAGGCCTCCAGAACCTGTGTAAAAAGGGCTGCTGGTAAACTGTAGGTCTGTCCAGGTGCCCTGCCAGCCCACCGGGGACTAGCGTGGGGCTGCGTTATGAACCCTGTATATAAAAGAATAAATCTTGTATTTATGGGGGGGCACAGGGGGTGGGTAATGTATTTAATAAATATAATGCTGTTTATTGTGGGTCATTGTACTGTTTTTATTGTGGGTACTGGGGGTGGGGTGTTTCCCCAACGGTATGTGGGTAGGCCTCCCTTGTGGGTACTGACTGGGTGGTTAGGCCTCACGGGGGGGGGGGGTTAGTGTGGGAGGCATCCCGAGTGGTGGGTGAGGGTGGGTTAACCCCTTCATGACTGTAGCGGTTAATAACCGCTATGGTGATTAAGGGGTTAGGGGACATTACTTTGTATGTTTTAATTTTTGTGTCTGTTTTGCAAAAGCGGAGGGGCCATGGCCAGGATGGGGGGGGGGTAACGGTATGTGGGTAGGGGGTGAGGGTGGTTAGACATCACAGTATGCACATTGGGTCCCCCCCCCTCCCCACATTTACATATACTGCACTGACAGCAATGCAGGGAGGGAGATTTACTGGTAACAGAAACATCTCTCTGCCTTCAGTGTAATCTGTTTAAAGCCCCCTCCCCCCTAATGTGTGTTTCTGTAAAATCTCTCTCCCTTCAGTGTAATCTGTTTAACAGAAACATTAGGGGGGGAGGGGGCTTTAGGCCTTTACATCTCTGTGCCTTCAGTGTAATCTGTTTAACAGAAACATTAGGGGGGAGGGGGCTTTAGGCCTTTACATCTCTCTGCCTTCAGTGTAATCTGTTTAAAGCCCCCTCCCCCCTAATGTGTGTTTCTGTAAAATCTCTCTCCCTTCAGTGTAATCTGTTTAACAGAAACATTAGGGGGGAGGGGGCTTTAGGCCTTTACATCTCTCTGCCATCAGTGTAATCTGTTTAACAGAAACATTAGGGGGGAGGGGGCTTTAGCCCTTTACATCTCTCTGCCTTCAGTGTAATCTGTTTAACAGAAACATTAGGGGGGAGGGGGCTTTAAACAGATTACACTGAAGGCAGGGAGATACAGGGAATGTACTGTATTGTTCATCATGTACATTGCAATGCTGTGTATAATGTATAAGGATTTTTACAATTAGATAGATGTAATCCTTGGTATTGTAAGGGTTAGCTTTGGTTTTAAATTGTGTTTTCTGGTTGGTACTTACAGTTTATATTGATTTTTGTTTACTTGATTGGTTAAAATAGTTGACTTGTTTACGGATGTAAATGCGTAATAGGTAGTATTATTTATAAATCGTGGAACAATAGGTGAGTATTTGTTGGAAAGGTGGGGTGAAGGTGGGGGTGGAGGGGTGGAGGGGAGGTGAAGGTGGGGGTGGAGGGGAGGCGAAGGTGGGGTGGAGGGGAGGTGAAGTTGGGGGTGGAGGGTAGGTGAAGTGGGGGTGGGTGGAGGGGAGGTGAAGTGGGGGTGTGGAGGGGAGGTGAAGCGGGGTGGAGGGGAGGTGAAGGGGGGGTGGAGAGGAGGTGAAGGGGGGTGGAGGGGAGGTGAAGGGGTGGTGGTGGAGGGGAGGTGAAGGGGGGGAGGTGGAGGGGGGGTGGAGGGGAGGTGAAGGGGGGAGGTGGAGGGGAGGGGGTGGAGGGGAGATGGGGGGGGGTGGAGGGGAAGTGTAGTGAGGGGTGGGTGAGGGGAGGTGAAGGGCACTCACTCACCCATCCGGCCACTCCCTCACCTCGTCCGGCAGCTCCCACGTGGATCTGAGGCGGGAAGCAGCGTGTTGTGGCCGCTCCCCCGCTGTGTCCCTGGCGCGCGCTCGCTCACTCCGCTCCCCCGCTGACTGTAGTGGCACCGGGGGAGGGTGGAGGGGAAGTGAGTGAAGGGGGGTGAGGGGAGGTGAAGGCCGCTCACTCACCCGTCCGGCAGCTCCCTCACCCGTCCGGCAGCTCCCACGTGGATGGGGGGGGTGAATGCGCGTGAAATAGGGAGAGGCGGAGGCTCCGGGACCGGTGGGGAAGAGAGCTCGAGATGACATCTTTGGACAGGGGGGAGCCCGCGGCCTGTCACGCGGTGACAGGGGGAAGCCGAACCGGAGGGGCATCCCCCCTCCCATCTCCTGTCCCGCGGCCTGTCACGCGGTGACAGAGGGGAGCCGGGACCGGAGGGGCATCCCCCCTCCCATCTCCTGTCCCGCGCGGCGCCGGGGTGTGAGCTTGGAGGAGGGGATGAGCTTGGGGGGGGTGAGGGGGGGTGAGGGGGGGGTGAGGGGGGGGGTGAGGTGTGTGTGTGTGTGTGTGTGTGTGTGTATATGTGTGTGTGTATGTGTGTGTGTGTGTCCTTTGGGCCGTCACTCCACCTCAGGCCAATGAGAGGTGTGCGGGGGCGGCCCAAGGGACCAATGAGATTTCCCCTAGGGACACTGAACATCCAGGCAGCAGCCAGCCAGCCAGCATGCATGCATGCAGGCAGGTATACAGTGCTTTCAATTATATAGTATAAGATATATATGTGTGTGTATACAGTATATATATACACAGTATATACTGTATATGTATAGGGATTGTTATTATATATATACTGTATATATATACAGTATATATATACAGTATATATTTATTTCTCTTCATGTATTTGTTTATTTATTTAGATTTATTTATTAATTGTGGGGCTGCTGTGCGTGATTTTTTTTTATTGGGGGTGAGGGGGGTGTTTGGCCCTTGGTGTGAGTTTAGGACTTGCAGCAGCAGCACAATTAATAAATAAATCTAAATAAATAAATAAATAAATGAATATAAATAAATACATTTAAAATACATTTTTATTGATAGTGTAGATGTGCAGAGGGTCTCCAGAGCAGAACCGCACTGGTTTCAGGTCTGGTGACCCCCTGCTCCCCGAGATACAGGCCCCTTTAGGGGGTGCCGGTATCCCTCTGCTCTGCTTGGTTTACAGGCCGCGATCACGTGGTCGGGCCCTTTAAACCATGCAGAGGGATACCGGCACCCCCTAAAGGGGGCTGTATCTCGGGGAGCAGGGGGTCCCCAGACCTGAAACCAATGCGGTTCAGCTCTGGAGACCCCCTGCACATGTACACTATCAATAAAAATGTATTTCAAATGTATTTATTGTCATTTATTTATTTAGATTTATTTATTTATTTTTTGGTGGCTGCTGTGTGTGTGTATTTTTTTTATTGTGGGTAGCGGGGGTGGGTGAATGGGGTATTAGCCCCAACGGTGCTTGTTTAGGGCTTGCGGGGGGGTAGCGGGAGTGCTTAACCCCTTCATGACCGTAGTGGTATTAACTGCTACGGTCGTGAAGGGGTTAAGTGCACCCGCAACCCCCCCGCAAGTCCTAAACTCACACCAAGGGCCAAATACCCCCCTCACCCATCCCCACTACACACAATAAAGCGGGCACGGTGGGTTAACCCCTTCATTGCCTTAGCGGCTATCCGCTATGGTAATGAAGCAGCATTTCTGTATTTTTAATAATATTGAGCAGGAGCAGGGGGGGTCCATGAGCATTAATTTCTGGCTCAGGGAACCCCCTGCTCACTGTACAATATTATTAAAATACAGAAATGCTGCTTCTTTACCATAGCGCATAGCCACTAAGGTAAAGAACGAGTGTTTATTTATACTGTATACTGTATGTGTTTTATTGATACTGTAGCATAATGTGCAGAGGGTCTCCAGAGCAGAACCGCACTGGTTTCAGGTCTGGGGACCCCCTGCTCCCCGAGATACAGGCCCCTTTAGGGGGTGCCGGTATCCCTCTGCTCTGCTTGGTTTGCAGGCCGCGATCACGTGGTTGGGCACTTTAAACCAAGCAGAGGGATACCGGCACCCCCTAAAGGGGGCTGTATCTCGGGGAGCAGGGGGTCCCCAGACCTGAAACCAACGCGGTTCAGCTCCGGGGACCCCCTGCACATCTACACTATCAATAAAAATATATTTCAAATGTATTTATTGTCATTTATTTATTTAGATTTATTTATTTATTTTTTGGCGGCTGCTGTGTGTGTGTATTTTTTTTATTGTGGGTAGCGGGGGTGGGTGAATGGGGTATTAGCCCCAACGGTGCTTGTTTAGGGCTTGCGGGGGGGTAGCGGGAGTGCTTAACCCCTTCATGACCGTAGTGGTATTAACTGCTACGGTCGTGAAGGGGTTAAGTGCACCCGCAACCCCCCCGCAAGTCCTAAACTCACACCAAGGGCCAAATACCCCCCTCACCCATCCCCACTACACACAATAAAGCGGGCACGGTGGGTTAACCCCTTCATTGCCTTAGCGGCTATCCGCTATGGTAATGAAGCAGCATTTCTGTATTTTTAATAATATTGAGCAGGAGCAGGGGGGGTCCATGAGCATTAATTTCTGGCTCAGGGAACCCCCTGCTCACTGTACAATATTATTAAAATACAGAAATGCTGCTTCTTTACCATAGAGCATAGCCGCTAAGGTAAAGAACGAGTGTTTATTTATACTGTATACTGTATGTGTTTTATTGATACTGTACATGTGCAGAGGGTCTCCAGAGCAGAACCGCACTGGTTTCAGGTCTGGGGACCCCTGCTCCCCGAGATACAGGCCCCTTTAGGGGGTGCCGGTATCCCTCTGCTCTGCTTGGTTTACAGGCCGCGATCACGTGGTCGGGCCCTTTAAACCAAGCAGAGGGATACCGGCACCCCCTAAAGGGGGCTGTATCTCGGGGAGCAGGGGGTCCCCAGACCTGAAACCAACGCGGTTCAGCTCCGGAGACCCCCTGCACATGTACACTATTAATAAAAATGTATTTCAAATGTATTTATTGTCATTTATTTATTTAATTATTTAGATTTATTTATTTATTTTTTGGCGGCTGCTGTCTGTGTGTATTTTTTTTATTGTGGGTAGCGGGGGTGGGTGAATGGGGTATTAGCCCCAACGGTGCTTGTTTAGGGCTTGTGGGGGGGTAGCGGGAGTGCTTAACCCCTTCATGACCGTAGCGGTATTAACTGCTACGGTCGTGAAGGGGTTAAGTGCACCCGCAACCCCCCGCAAGTCCTAAACTCACACCAAGGGCCAAATATCCCCCTCACCCATCCCCACTACACACAATAAAGCGGGCACGGTGGGTTAACCCCTTCATTGCCTTAGCGGCTATCTGCTATGGTAATGAAGCAGCATTTCTGTATTTTTAATAATATTGAGCAGGAGCAGGGGGGGTCCCTGAGCATTAATTTCTGGCTCAGGGAACCCCCTGCTCACTGTACAATATTATTAAAATACAGAAATGCTGCTTCTTTACCATAGCGCATAGCCACTAAGGTAAAGAACGAGTGTTTATTTATACTGTATACTGTATGTGTTTTATTGATACTGTAGCATAATGTGCAGAGGGTCTCCAGAGCAGAACCGCACTGGTTTCAGGTCTGGGGACCCCCTGCTCCCCGAGATACAGGCCCCTTTAGGGGGTGCCGGTATCCCTCTGCTCTGCTTGGTTTGCAGGCCGCGATCACGTGGTTGGGCACTTTAAACCAAGCAGAGGGATACCGGCACCCCCTAAAGGGGGCTGTATCTCGGGGAGCAGGGGGTCCCCAGACCTGAAACCAACGCGGTTCAGCTCCGGGGACCCCCTGCACATCTACACTATCAATAAAAATATATTTCAAATGTATTTATTGTCATTTATTTATTTAGATTTATTTATTTATTTTTTGGCGGCTGCTGTGTGTCTGTATTTTTTTTATTGTGGGTAGCGGTGGTGGGTGAATGGGGTATTAGCCCCAACGGTGGTTGTTTAGGGCTTGCGGGGGGGTAGCGGGAGGGCTTAACCCCTTCATGACCGTAGCGGTATTAACTGCTACGGTCGTGAAGGGGTTAAGTGCACCCGCAACCCCCCCGCAAGTCCTAAACTCACACCAAGGGCCAAATACCCCCCTCACCCATCCCCACTACACACAATAAAGCGGGCACGGTGGGTTAACCCCTTCATTGCCTTAGCGGCTATCCGCTATGGTAATGAAGCAGCATTTCTGTATTTTTAATAATATTGAGCAGGAGCAGGGGGGGTCCCTGAGCATTAATTTCTGGCTCAGGGAACCCCCTGCTCACTGTACAATATTATTAAAATACAGAAATGCTGCTTCTTTACCATAGCGCATAGCCGCTAAGGTAAAGAACGAGTGTTTATTTATACTGTATACTGTATGTGTTTTATTGATACTGTAGCATAATGTGCAGAGGGTCTCCAGAGCAGAACCGCACTGGTTTCAGGTCTGGGGACCCCCTGCTCCCCGAGATACAGGCCCCTTTAGGGGGTGCCGGTATCCCTCTGCTCTGCTTGGTTTACAGGCCGCGATCCCGTGATCGGGACCTTTAAACCAAGCAGAGGGATACCGGCACCTCATAAAGGGGGCTGTATCTCGGGGAGCAGGGGGTCCCCAGACCTGAAACCAACGCGGTTCAGCTCCGGAGACTCCCTGCACATCTACACTATCAATAAAAATTTATTTAAAATAATTTTTAATGTGCCGATGTTTGCGCAGAGAGAGAGCAGCGGATCTCTCTCTGCTGCAAACACATCTCGCCCCCACCGCCCATACAGTAGTATCATTTATGTATGTGCATATACAGTACTGTATGTGTACAGTACTGTATGTTAGGGCTTATAGGGGTTGTTGCCGAGCGAGAATAATGTGTGTCGGTATTGTAATGTAGATCTGACTCGTGTTTGCACTACCTCAGGCTAGGCTCACTCTTTCTGTGTCTGCTGTGTCTCCTTCCTCCCAGTCTGTGCTCCCTTCGGTAAGTGGTCTGGAATGGGTTAGAGTACTCTGGCTCTTCCATGCAGTACTTGGGCGTCTACCTACTGTTGGCTAGCCTAGCGCAGACCCTGTCCAGAATTCCTGACCTCGTTAACAGGCTATCCCTTCAGGCATCCTACCACTAGCACTGCCTCAAGGTGACTAGGACAGCTATGGCCCCTCTCCAAACCTCCAACTCCTCTCAGGCCCCTAGGTCGTCCCTGCGAGCTGACAATACTCCATCAGCCCCCTGACTACTCCTAGGTCCGTCCCAACACAGCACAAAGTGGCAGCATACACTCTCCCTGTTTCCCAGTGTGCCTAGCAAAAGCCTGTCCTGTTGACAGGTATCTCAGCAGCAGCGCCTCCAAATGTAACGGATTTTCTGGCCTAGCCTGACCCACCCAATCTCACATTGGCCCCTGTGGTCTAACCAGTCCTCATTACATGGTCGTGTCTGGTGGTGCACCTGTTGGCAACAGGACTCCTGAGTCTCCCGCATGATGTCGTATGGGGAATGCCAACCCAGACAAGCAGCTGAGGTAGTGTGCGTGAGTCCTACCTATATCCAGTACAGCGCCTCCACCTCATCAGGATCTCTGCGTCCGCAAGGAGATGGTTCTGATGAGGAACTCCTTGGTGGTGCCTTCCGCTGGAGAGTAACTTCACACTCACACAGTGGGGTTGTCTTTGAACAGGGCATCTTTAGTGTTGCTTGGTGGTATGGGCCAGCTGCCCCTCACAGCTAGCAGCTTAGCCGCTCATTCCTTTGCTGCACTCCATCTGGAAGGTTCCTCCTTCTCCTAATGGAGTTGCTTTCCACCTCTCCTCTCAAAGGGATTCTCCAGCTTCTCTCTGTCTCTCTCTGCTCAGAGCTGCACAGACTCACAGCTCTTGCATCAGACCACTGCAACACTGTTGCAGACCTCCACGTGCCTCTTACTGAACAGAGGCAGCACACCAACTGAACACAACTGAACTGCTAACTTTAGGCAGTGCTGTGTCTTATATCACCTCAGGAACAGGCACATCTCTGATGTCACTAAGGGTGGACACCAAGCATGTTGTCACTTCCTTTGGGACATATGACACCTAACCAGAGTTTGAGGGCAAACCTCCATGATGACTACTGGCAATCCTGCATACTTACCAGGTTTACTGCCAGCATGAGAAAGAGATATGTACACCAATTTTACACATGGCTACATACATACATATATATATATATATATATATATATATATATATATATATATATATATATATATATAATCAAAAAATAAATAGATGATACCGTTCTGTGGCTAACGAAATGCTTTTATTTGTGCGAGCTTTCGAGATACACTGATCTCTTCTTCCGGCGATGTTACAATGAATGAAGCAAGGATAACTTAAAAACAGTGTCTCTTGGAATGTTATCTGTGCTTCTCCTTCCCCCGGTGTGGATGTGTTTTATGGCTAGAGGTGTCAAAGGGTAACTGAAAGCAAGTGAAGAAAGAGTGTGTATGTGTATCAGTGTGAATAAAAATGAATGGAGTGCCCACAGTATAAACAGTGCTCTACACAAGGTGTGTGTGGAGTGAGAGGGATATAAATGGTGTGGGTGGGTGTGGAAATGTGAGAGTTTGTAGCACAACTAAAAGTGTGTGTGGATACTATGTGGTCCCTATTGGTGTATATGGATGGAAAAATAAGGAGTATTAGTATGTGTGAGAGACAGCTGTGTGTGCATACATATAGCACAGTATGTACAGACATGGCCTTTAGCGCTCATGGGAAGAGAGTTCGCTAGTGTCAGTAATGACTCATAAAATTTCGATCTCTGTTTAGGCCACTGCTAAGTGTCCCGAACAGTTGCATAAATTTGTATTCATGCAACCGTCTCTCTTTCGGGGTTTTAAGATTACCTTTGAGTATGGCAACCCTCAGATCGTTCATCTTATGGCCAGAGTCAGAGAAATGTTCGCCAACAGGACTGTCTCTTGTTCCGCGTGTGATGCTGTGGCGATGCAGGTTCATTCTCTTGTTTAGCCCCTGTCCTGTCTCACCTATGTAGTAGCAGCCCCCTGGGCATTTCATGCACATGATGAGGTACACGACATTGCTGGAGGAACAGGTGAACCCTCCTCTGATTTTGTATTCCCGATTCTTGTGTGGTATTTGTATTGTGTCTGCTGTGTAGAGCATTGCGCAGGTTTTGCATCTTGGGTCCTGGCATGGTTTTGTCCCGCATTCAGTTGTACTGCTGAATACTTTACTCCTCACCATAATATTCTTGAGATTATGGGGTTGTCTGTATGATAATAAGGGTGCTTCAGGGAAGACCTGTTGCAGTCTTGTATCTTCCTGGAGGATGGGTTGTAGTTTCCTGGCGATCTTGCGTAGGTCTCCTAGGTGTGGGTTATATGTGACCACCAAAGGAACCCTGTCGCTTGTCTCCTTCTGTTTGTATTCAAGGAGATCACTTCTTGGTATTCTGGTGGCTTACTGCAACAGGTCTTCCCTGAAGCACCCTTATTATCATACAGACAACCCCATAATCTCAAGAATATTATGGTGAGGAGTAAAGTATTCAGCAGTACAACTGAATGCGGGACAAAACCATGCCAGGACCCAAGATGCAAAACCTGCGCAATGCTCTACACAGCGGACACAATACAAATACCACACAAGAATCGGGAATACAAAATCAGAGGAGGGTTCACCTGTTCCTCCAGCAATGTCGTGTACCTCATCATGTGCATGAAATGCCCAGGGGGCTGCTACTACATAGGTGAGACAGGACAGGGGCTAAACAAGAGAATGAACCTGCATCTCCACAGCATCACACGCGGAACAAGAGACAGTCCTGTTGGCGAACATTTCTCTGACTCTGGCCATAAGATGAACGATCTGAGGGTTGCCATACTCAAAGGTAATCTTAAAACCCCGAAAGAGAGACGGTTGCATGAATACAAATTTATGCAACTGTTCGGGACACTTAGCAGTGGCCTAAACAGAGAT
This sequence comes from Ascaphus truei, assembly GCF_040206685.1. Lineage (NCBI taxonomy): Eukaryota > Metazoa > Chordata > Amphibia > Anura > Ascaphidae > Ascaphus > Ascaphus truei. The sequence continues at coordinate 9,601,794 of NC_134488.1, forward strand.
CGAAATTTTATGAGTCATTACTGACACTAGCGAACTCTCTTCCCATGAGCGCTAAAGGCCATGTCTGTACATACTGTGCTATATGTATGCACACACAGCTGTCTCTCACACATACTAATACTCCTTATTTTTCCATCCATATACACCAATAGGGACCACATAGTATCCACACACACTTTTAGTTGTGCTACAAACTCTCACATTTCCACACCCACCCACACCATTTATATCCCTCTCACTCCACACACACCTTGTGTAGAGCACTGTTTATACTGTGGGCTCTCCATTCATTTTTATTCACACTGATACACATACACACTCTTTCTTCACTTGCTTTCAGTTACCCTTTGACACCTCTAGCCATAAAACACATCCACACCGGGGGAAGGAGAAGCACAGATAACATTCCAAGAGACACTGTTTTTAAGTTATCCTTGCTTCATTCATTGTAACATGGCCGGAAGAAGAGATCAGTGTATCTCGAAAGCTCGCACAAATAAAAGCATTTCGTTAGCCACAGAACGGTATCATCTATTTATTTTTTGATTATTGAAGCTCGGCTAACACGGTACTGATACCTCTACATGTATATATATATATATATATATAAAACAGATTACAATCAGCGCAAATTCCAAACACTTAGTGGGGTTGTAGTCAAGATTATATTAACTACCCCTGGCCAATCAGCCCAACAGGAGGTGTTATACCTTACAGTCTAATCCAGCTTGAATGCTGCCAATTAGGTCTGCGGCTCCACACTTGCCGCAATGGATAATGTAGAGAAGAGATGACCTAGGCGCAAATAAGCCAGGAAAGAAACAAAGAGAAAAATATCATAGGGCAGTATGTCTGTAACTTTCAGAGTCAAGGTGGTAAGGTATACACTTACACTTAGTCAGCCAAATACAAGCCTTTAATCCACCACTGGGATTCAGGAACACTGCTACTGGTATTTCTTCGCTGTTTGCATGGGTCTCAGACTCTCCACGTATCCTATCCTATAGGATCCTATCCCTTCCAAGTCCTATATATATATATGTAGAGACTTGGAAGGGTTTGATTTCCACTGGCTACTCCCTTTTGTGTGATGTCACTGTGTGATTAGAAAAACATATGACAGTCAAGCGCACTGAGAGATAGTATACTTTATTGATTTAGTTTTGACCCGGTCATACTGGTGTATGAACCAGTTATTCTAACACATTTTACTTTTGTTTTGTTATTTCCCCATACTTATCAGTGGAGCTTGTTTGTCCCCTGTCTTATTACCCTTTTTAACACTAAAGTATACTATCCCTCAGTGCGCCTGCCTGTCATTTGTTTTTCTTGTTTGTGAGCCCACCTTGTGGGAGCTCACCTTTACAGAGGATGTGTGGAACCCCCCCAGACTAACGGCTGCAAGAGGGACTATTTACAGTGGCATCCCTAGCGCGGAACAACACATCTGCCTCACTGTGTGATTAGCAAGTGCTTTTACAGAGCCCCCCCTCCCTTTAACTTTATTGGTTCTCAGATAAGAACAGCATGGCATAATTTATTTTATTTATTTATAAAATATTTTACCAGGAAGTAATACATTGAGAGTTACCTCTCGTTTTCAAGTATGTCCTGGGCACAGAGTAAAACAAAATAATACATGGTTACAAATACAGTTACATAAATGAACAAGGTATACATTATATACAAGACATTGCATGCACAGTTAAAGAAAATATATATTATGAGCGTATGAAACAGTTACAGACCAGATTAAAGTGTGAGACAGCCTTAGATTTGAAAGAACTTAAGCTGGTGGTGGATATGAGAGTCTCTGGTAGGTTGTTCCAGTTTTGGGGTGCACGGAAGGAGAAGGAGGAACGTCCGGATACTTTGTTGAGTCTTGGGACCATGAATAGTCTTTTGGAGTCTGATCTCAGGTGATAGGTACTGCATGTGGTAGGGGTGAGGAGATTGTTCAGGTAGCTGGGTAGCTTGCCCAGAAAGTGTTTGAGGGTGAGACAGGAAAGGTGAACTTTGCGCCTAGACTCTAGTGATGACCAATCTAGTTCTTTGAGCATTTCGCAGTGATGTGTGTTGTAGTTGCATTGGAGAACAAAACGACAAATTGAATTGTAGAGGGTGTCAAGTTTGCTAAGGTGGGTTTGAGGAGCCGAGCCATATACTATGTCTCCATAGTCAATAATTGGCATTAGCATCTGCTGTGCAATACGCTTTCTGACCAGGAGACTTAGGGAGGATTTGTTCCTGTAAAGTACCCCTAGTTTGGCATAGGTCTTGGTTGTCAGGGTATCAATGTGCATCCCGAATGTTAAGTGGGAGTCAAACCATAAGCCCAGGTATTTAAAACTAGTGACAGGTGTTAGGGTGGTGGTAGCGTTGGTTCTAATCAGTAGCTCAGTCACTGGAAGCTTTACAAATTTAGTCTTGGTCCCAAATACCATTGTTACAGTCTTGTCAGTGTTTAAAAACAGTTTGTTTTGGGAAATCCAGTTTTCGAGTCTCAAAAAGTCAGACTGAAGTATGTGTTGAAGGTCAGAGAGGCTATGGCTGTGTGCATACAGGATTGTGTCATCTGCATACATGTGTATTGAGGCTTCCTTACAAGCTGTGGGAAGATCATTAATGAACACTGAGAAGAGTAGGGGCCCCAGAACAGAGCCTTGCGGTACACCACAGGTGATATCCAGGGGGTTGGAGTTAGAGCCTGAGATGGACACATGTTGGGATCTTCCTGATAGGTAGGACTGAAACCAGTTTAAAGCATGTTTCCCTATTCCAGAGCTCTGGAGTTTGTTAAGCAGGATAACATTATCAACTGTGTCAAAAGCCTTTGCAAAATCTAGGAATACTGCACCAGTGAGTTGTCCCCGTTCCATTCCACACTGGATTTCATTGCAAACTTTTAGCAGGGTAGTTACGGTGGAGTGTTTGGGACGAAACCCAGACTGGAATTGGCTAGGGAAATTTGTCTTGGTGTAGAAATCGCTTAATTGGGAGTGGACACATTTTTCCATAACTTTGGATAGAATTGGAAGAAGTGAGATTGGCCTGTAGTTTGAGACAGTGTTTTTGTCCCCACTTTTGAAGATTGGGACAACTCTGGCAGTTTTCCAGGTCTTAGGGATATGGCTTGCAGACAGGATAGAGTTGACTATGGACGCAATTGGTTTGGCAATGGCTGGGGCACCAAGTCGTAGGAACCTAGATTGTAGTAAGTCGGGTCCACATTGGCTGCTTAGTTTTAGTTTGAGGAGCGCTTGTGTAATCTCCTCTTCAGATACTGGGCTAAATTGAAAATTGTGGGCAGTGTTGGGAGGGGGTGGGACTGTAGGGATACTCCCAGGATGAGATTCATGTTTGGGGTTTGTGCTGCGTTTCGCTAATAAGTTAGTGGCACACCCCACAAAGTAATCATTGAATGCATTTGCAATGTCAGTGGGGTTTGTCAGAGTAATATCCCCCTTAGTGATATTACTTGGTTGTTGATGAATAGGAGCCTGGAATATATTGTTGATAACCTTCCAGAAGTTAGCTGGGTTTGATGTATTTTGGTGGAGATTGTCAGAGTAATATTGTGCTTTTGCATACCTTGTTTGCCTTGTGCACACATTCCGCAGGCATCTGTAGTGATTGAGATCCTTGGTAGTGCCAGTTACTTTGTAGCTTTTCCACAAGGCATCCCTGAACTGGTAGAGTGCTATAAGGCAAGATGTAACCCATGGAAGGTAGGCCCCCCGTACCCTTATTTTGCATAGTGGAGCATGGGTATCGCAGAGTTTTAAGAACTCGGATTGGAAATAGTCGAGCGCAGAATCAGGGTCAGGAATTAAATCGATTCTGTGCCATGGGCAGTTGGTAAGGTCATCCAGAAACTGTTGTGGGTTAAAGTTTTTAAATGTTCTAGTGAGGAGAACTTTAGGGCTTGAATGGGGCGGTTTAATTTTCCTTACACAGTACACTATTGCATGGTCACTGAAAATATCAGGAAGGATGCCAGAGGATTGGATTCTGCTGGGGTTTGAGGAGAGAATCCAGTCTAGCAAGGAATGGTTATGCGACTTCAGGTTTATTCGTGTGGGTTGGGAAATGAGTTGCGATAGGTTAAGTGACTTGAGTTGTATCTGGATTTTGTGGTTTTTAGGGTCAAGCCAATTGAAGTTGAAATCCCCTAGAACTAGCAGCTCACTCTTCTCATTCAGAGAGGAAATGGAGGCAAGAAATTGGGTGATATCAGTCAAGGATTGCAGAGGGGCTTTAGGGGGGCGGTAGATGCCAGCAAGCAAGATGGGCTTAGAAAAGGGGAGGCAGATTTTGCCAACTAGAGTTTCAAAAGAGGGTGGACTTGGTGGGCAATGTAACAGTGTAAATTGTAAGGTGTCTGCAATATAAAATAACACCCCTCCTCCTCTCTTTGACCTATCTCTCCTAAAAATGGAGTATCCCTGAATGGCGATATTTGCATCAGGGGTTTTAGAGGATAGCCATGTTTCTGTAAGAACGATGGCTTTGGGTTTATGCATAAGGCACCATGCCCTTAGTTCATCCAGTTTGGGCAGCAGGCTCCGGATGTTTATATGGGCGACAGATAGCCCTTTTTGGAATTTAAAGGTGGAATTCTCAGGGGCATGGGACAGAGCTGAAATGGGAGGACCTGGGTTAGTTTCAACATCACCTGCTAGAGAGAGTAATAGTATGAGTAGGAATTTGGGTAGTTGTTTGCAAGTTGTAAATTTGTGGTGTTTTCCATTTGAGTGTGCGGTGGTTGGTGTGCTGGTTTTTAGAGTTCTCTACCAACATTCAGTAGATAGTGCAAGGCTTTTGAGTAGTCCAGGGTGTATGGTGATGTTGGGTGTGGGCAAGGATGGAGGAGTTTGTAGTGGATAGAGGGAGTAACATCTCCATGAGGCCAGGAGAAAGAAAAAAGTTAGAAGACATAGCAGGTTCATGATGCCAGAGGTAGGCAGTGCTGCAAGGAGCTGTTGTGAGCAGAGTGAGTGTGTGCAGACTAAACAGCAGGGGTGGGCCTGTACCTTTTCAAGTGTTTTGCTGCATTGCAATGCTAGGGTCAATTCAAGGTTTAAGTGTTTTGTGCAGTCAGTTTTGGGAGAGGCTGCAGTGAAAAATGTTGTAAAAGGGCGGAGGGTTAAACTATGCAGGCTAACAAGCATGGGATCATAGTGTGATCTGAATAGCTTACCGTTTGTTGTCTTGAGTAAAAGAGTGTGCAGTAGATGCAGTCCCCAGTCACCTCTAGTCAAACTGTAGTCTAACTGTATCACTTAAAAACCTCACTTTAAATGCCTAATGCAGTTCCTGCCCAATGCAGCGAAGGTGTTAGTATTATACACAAAAAAAAGTCACATGACCCTCCCCCTCCCCAATCAGTCAGCTTGTTCCATTTGGTCAATTAACAGCACAGAGTTAAGAGGAAAAAAAAAAAAAAACTTTTTACATTCAAACATACTAACTTATATATCAATTCAACAAGGCCAGATTCAGTCTTATACAGAGGGTTTCAACATCAGGAACATACTTATATATCAATTCAACAAGTCCAGATTCAGTCTTATACAGAGGGTTTCAACATCAGGAACATACTTATATATCAATTCAACAAGGCCAGATTCAGTCTTATACACAGGGTTTCAACATTCTCACCTCAGTTTCGGGGTCCCTCCTTGTCCATGGTGAACACAGCGTTACACCAAGCCACGCATATATGCAAAAGTGATGTGCAGACCTTAACCTAAACTAGATATGGATGATTGGAAAGGCGTCTGGGAGGCAGCCTCGAAGACCTCAATTTGCATGATTACAAAAGAAAATATTTATAAAATTTTATTCCAGTGGTACCTAATCCCGAGTAGACTGAGCCAGATCTTCCCCGGCACACCAGACCTGTGCTGGAGGGGATGTGGTCAAAGAGGAGACATGGCCCACATCTGGTGGTCATGCCCAGAGATCCAGGGGTTCTGGTCTAAGATCCAGAAACTACTCTGTGAAACCTCGGGGCTGGAAATTCCCCTGGACCCTCTGACCTTTCTGTTGGGAAAACAAGTTGATGGTCTCCCCGCTCCCCTTACTAAACTTATCTCAGCCATCCAAACTGCTGCAAAGTGCTCTATTGCAGCTGCATGGAAGCAGGTAAAAGCACCCTAAAAAAATACGGTTTCTAAAAGACTTTACCACTGTTATGACCATGGAAAAACTTAAGGCCATGCTCACAAAGAAAATCCCCCAGTTCTGCAACACCTGGGGTCCATGGCTAGACCGCTGAGGCCCAACCGTCCCATAAATAAATACCTGAACTAGTCAGCCCCTTCAACGAGAAGAAAAGGTTTAAAAAGGAGTCGGTCTCACCACGCCCGTCCCCAACCCCTCCCCCACACCCCCAGACCCCAGAAGGTGCTGCCTTCTCTCCGTCCTACCAGCATCCTACTGACTGCTTCACTGGAATCCCGCTTGTGCTCTTGCGAGAGCGGCGATGGAATAAGGCCGGTTCTGGCTTCTCTGCACTCAGTTAGGACGCTGTCCCTGAAGATACTGAGCACTCCTGTGCTTGTTTAGCTTGCAATGGCGTGGGGCTGTGGACTTTCCTCATCCTATGCGTTTCAGAAAAACCTTCACTTCGTCAGGGGTGGACACAATACACAAATTAAAGTATTTGTTGTACATATATAAATATTTGTTTTGTTGTACATGTTTTCTTTAATATATTGTGTTTATATGTTGTGTAGATTATGTACAGTATTATCTGATCCCGAGTACTATGTACTGTACACTGTATTGTATACAGTATATGATTGTTGCAGGGACAACGCAATGACACATGGGTTATCTGAATGTGCTTGTTTATTCAGCCACAAAAACATAGAACAAAAAAAGAGCTTCATTCAGCATTGGTGTAAAGTAACAAGAAAAAAAACAGAGTTTGGAACAGTCCAGCTAAAGTGGCGACACATCTTATTCTAACATTGCCCGCACAGCAGTATGCGTGCGGGCCGCGTGGTGACGCTGCATGTCCGCGCGTCACTGTGACGTCACTGCCACGTGGCGCGGCTTCCCCGACATCCCCAGAAGGTAAGCGGGGGTACAGAGAAGCAGAAGTAGCACAGCAGGAGCAGCCAGGGGGTCGGGAAGGGGCAGAAAAATGCGCGTGAGTGGAGGGGGTGCACGGAGGAGATGCAGCTGGCACGCGGTCTAGTTTCAGCGCCAGCCGGAGTAAAGACCCGGTCAATTGGCGGCAAATGTAAGAATAAGATGTGTCGAAGCAGTAAATAGTCCATAACAGGGTTTGCCCTTTTACCAGAAAGGGCGGTTCAAGTCCAAGAAAAGCACAAAGAACAAGGGTACGGGTCCCACTGCAACACATCTTGTTGCAGGCTTGTCTTCCTCCAGCATTTCAGAATGTACTTCTCTATCTCCGACAGGAACACACAACAAGTGGGAGCTCTGGGTTCTTAAAGCCCCTTAACGAGGCAGCTGGGACCTGGTTATATTAACACAACCTTTTCTCAAGCTGGGTTTAACCAGGTCACTGCTGGACTCCAGACCTATACATAGGTCTCCTAGGCTTAATGTAGGGATAGTGAATTAACCCTGTCACAATGATATATTCACATTTAAAGTGGCGATTAAAGAGGGATTAAATAATCTGTGATCTGGGGGTTCTATTATTTTTTGACTGATCCTGACTGATGCGACGGCATCTATTATTTTTATATAGATTTCTCCATATATTTAGGATGATATTCATACTTAGATTTAACCACGATATATAGACATATGTAGCCAATGATATTGATCATAGTGCCGTAGCATGCCTAGATGGCTAATGAAGTTATCTCGCAATCGAGAGTTATGTTGTTGTTGAGATGTGGTCCCTTAGCAACGACGCACAGGACGAAGATCGCACTTTAAATGGACTCCTTTTCCTTTCCTGTTTTTCGCTCCCTTAAGCCCTATAAATGGTGGCTTATGTTAATGTTGCATTACTTGTTGGATGAACGCCATTTTGTGCTTGAAACGTCACCTACTTTTCATGTATTTGTAATTTTTGGAATGAACAGTTTTTCATTTTTTGAGTGCTGAGGGGACCATCCCTTTTTCAATATCAAATATGAAAGGGGCAGTGCTCAGGGTTTAAAACAGAGATACAGTAACAAAAAGGAGAGAAAAAAACCCTAATATGAATCCACTGTGCTGAAGCAGAGATATCTTTAAAACCTGACTTGTTGAGAGTTCCTGAGGATTGGAGTTGGAAACCACTGCAATAGAAAGTCTATAATATTCTGAGTTGTGCTATGATATTTTGGGGTTTTCACTAAAGTCTCTAGTCCTCTTTTTTCTGGCTTATTTTACTAAACAGCTCAGAACGGTTTCCCCTAGAAAATCGGAAAGCAGGAGTGTCTACTCTACTGTCCATGAGAGTCTGCAACAACTTGGCCACCCTTGGTCCATTCATCAGTAGCTAGGGGGCTACTTACTTTAGCACAGAGAAAATCTAGAATTAATTATGCATTTGTGTTTGCACTTCCTGTCCTTGTTTTGGAGATGCTGAAGTCTGCTAAAAAATTAAATGAAAACCGCCAGAGACCAAGCCATAATCCACTGTGAACCTGTTCCAGATCATTAGATCTGTTGTTTTTACCCAGTCTAGAGATTATATATATTGTATATATAATTAATATATAGATTTAACCTCCGGGCGAGTAAATATTGGCCCAAGCAGCACACGTGTTTGTTTTTTTAAATTTCCCCTGCTCGCGCTGAAATTGCCCCCGCTTGCGCTGGACAAAAAAAAAAAAAAAGCCGGAGGCGGGTTCATGTTGTTGGGGGAGATTACCCCGCCTCTGGCTCTCTGAGCAGTGCCCTCCCTCTTCCCAGCAATACTTTCCCTCCTCTCATCGGCGCTTTCACTCCTCCCCCTTCCGGCAGCCAGCCCCTTCCGCGCCTGTCTGCCACAGGCCATCTGTGGCCGCCCTCCACCATCGGGCCATCCGCCCCCCCCCCTCCCATCGGGTCATCCGCCCCCCCCTCCCATCGGGCCATCCACCCCCCCCTCCAATCGGGCCATCCACGCCCCCCTCCCATCGGGCCATCCGCGCCCCCCCTCCCATCGGGCCATCCGCACCCCCCCTCCCATCGGACCATATCGGGCCATCCGCGCCCCCCTCCCATCGGGCCATCCGCGCCCCCCCTCCCATCAGGCCAAATCGGGCCATCCGCCCCCCCCCCTCCTATTGGGCCATCCACCTCCCACCTCAAGCAGGCCATCCGCCGCCGGGCCCATCATGTTGTACCAGAGTGTCCGAAGGTCCCACTATGGGGAGG